>NC_068432.1:25207685-25214422 GCF_023373465.1 Oncorhynchus keta
CAAATCAAATTTATTTATATAGCCCTTCGTACATCAGCTGATATCTCAAAGTGCTGCACAGAAACCCAGCCTAAAACCCCAAACAGCAAACAATGCAGGTGTAAAAGCACGGTGGCTAGGAAAACTCCCTAGAAAGGCCAAAACCTAGGAAGAAACCTAGAGAGGAACCGGGCTATGTGGGGTGGCCAGTCCTCTTCTCTGGCTGTGCCGGGTAGAGATTATAACAGAACATGACCAAGATGTTCAAATGTTCATAAATGACCAGCATGGTCGAATAATAATAAGGCAGAACAGTTGAAACTGGAGCAGCAGCACAGTCAGGTGGACTGGGGACAGCAAGGAGCCTTCATGTCAGGTAGTCCTGGGGCACGGTCCTAGGGCTCAGGTCAGTTGAAACTGGAGCAGGAGCATGGCCAGGTGGACTGGGGACAGCAAGGAGTCCTCATGTCAGGTAGTCCTGGGACATGGTCCTAGGGCTCAGGTCCTCCGAGAGAGAGAAAGAAAGAGAGAAGGAGAGAATTAGAGAACGCACACTTAGATTCACACAGGACACCGAATAGGACAGGAGAAGTACTCCAGATATAACAAACTGACCCTAGCCCCCGACACATAAACTACTGCAGCATAAATACTGGAGGCTGAGACAGGAGGGGTCAGGAGACACTGTGGCCCCATCCGAGGACACCCCGGACAGGGCCAAACAGGAAGGATATAACCCCACCCACTTTGCCAAAGCACATCCCCCACACCACTAGAGGGATATCTTCAACCACCAACTTACCATCCTGAGACAAGGCCGAGTATAGCCCACAAAGATCTCCGCCACGGTACAACCCAAGGGGGGATCATTGACACAACTCTGCATAAATTGCTCTGAGTCTTCGACATCAGTGCAACCTTTGACATTATCGATCATAGTCTGTTGCTGGCAAAACCCTGTGTTATGGCTTTACATCCCTGCTATATTGTGGATAAAGAGTTACCTGTCTAACATAACAGGGGGTGTTCTTTAATGAAGCCTCTCCAACATAATCCAGGTAGAATCCAGGAATTCCCAGGGCAGCTATCTAGTCCCATTACTTTTTCAACATTTACTAATGACGTGCCACTGGCTCTGGGGAAAGCCAGAATGTCTATGTATGTGGATGACTCAACACTATAAACGGTCAGCTCCTGCAGCGACTGAAAAGATGCAACACTTAACAAAGAGTTGCAGTTAGTTTCAGAGTGGGTGGCAAAGAATAAGTTAGTCCTAAATATTTCTTAACCTGTAGTGACGCCCAGCCCGTGAACGGGACCGCTATCATCATCTGACACTAATTAGCATAGCGCAACGGACATAAATATTCCTAGAAAATATTCATATTCATGAAAATCACGAGTGAAATATATTGGAACACAGCTTAGCCTTTTGTTAATCACCCTGTCATCTCAGATTTTCAAAATATGCTTTACAGCCAACGCTGGACAAGTTTATCAGCCTAGCATAGCATTATGCCTTGCTAGCAGCAGGCAAACTTGTCACGGAAATCAGAAAAGCAATCAAATTAAATTGTTTACCTTTGATGAACTTCGGATGTTTTCACTCACGAGACTCCCAGGTAGACAGCAAAATATTATTTTTGTAGGTGAAATAGCTCCGTTTGTTCTTCACGTTTTGAGAAATCGCCTCCGAAATTGCGATCACACAACTCCAAATTAGCTCCATAATATTGACAGAAACATGGCAAACGCTGTTTAGAATCCATCCTCAAGGTGTTTTTCTAATATCTATTCTATAATATATCAGTCGGGACAATTCGTTTTTCACTCTGACCGATTGCAGTAATGGCCACATCTGTATTTTACGCAAAGAATCTCTCCTCGGAGCCACCATGTGACCACTTACGCAATGTGGCTGCCTACGGCTATTCTTCAACAGAAATGCGTAAAACTATGTCACAAAAGCTGTAGACACCTTGGGGAATACGTAGAAAGCGTAAGCTCGTTGATGGTACATTCACAGCTGAATAGGGAGTCATTGGAACGCAGCACTTTCAAAACCTGCAGCACTTCCGGATTGGATTTTGGATTGGACTTTTTTGAACATTCTGTTAAAAATCGCGCAAACATTTCAGCGTCCTGCTACTCATGCAGGAATATAGTATATGCATATGATTAGTATGTGTGGATAGAAAACACTCTGGCGTTTCTAAAACTGGTTAAATCACGGCTGTGACTATAACAGAACGTGTGTTTCCGTCGAAAAGCGCAAGGAAAACAGTCACCAAAAACTGGGGAAAAATATCAATGCGCCACTTGCATGTAATGTCTATGGGACAGCAAAATTAGATGGGCCCGGGAGACAGAGTCCTACAGCTTCCACACGATGTCGCCAGTCTTGTCAATGCCTGGGAGTTGTTTCTTGGTCAAATTTAGTAAGAAGACCCCATTCCCTCCAGGTCTCCCAGCATGTTTTGGAAGAGATTTCCGACCATGATTTGAAGACGTGGAGCTGTGAATACATCGCCTGTGAACAATTTGATAGATTATTAACGTTTACTAATACCTAAGTTAGATTACAAAGTATTTGAAGTGTTTTGTGAAAGTTTATCGTCAACTTTTTTAATTTAAAAAATGACGTTAACGTTTAAAACTGTTTTTTTCCTGGATCACACACTTTTCATAGATCGATATTTTGGGTATGGGACATTTAGGAGTGCCAACAAAGAAGCTCGTCAGGTAATGAATATTTTATTTCTGCGTTTTGTGTAGCGCCGGCTATGCTAATTATTCTGTTTACGTCCCCTTCAGGTATTTCGGGGTGTTGCATGCTATCAGATAATAGCTTCTCATGCTTTCACCGAAAAGCATTTTAAAATCTGACTTGTTGGCTAGATTCACGAGTGTAGCTTTAATTCAGTACCCTGCATGTGTGTTTTAATGAACGTTTGAGTTTTAACGAGTGCTATTAGCATTTAGCGTAGCGCATTCCATTCAGATGGCTAGATGGGACGCCTGCGTGTCGGGTGGGCTTTTGAGGTTAAACCTCAACTAAGTCTTGTAATAAATCATGTGGAAATTGAGCACTTTGAGGTGACTAAACTGCTTGGAATTACCCTGTATTGTAACTGTCATGGTCAAAACATATTGATACAACAGTAGCTAAGATGGTGAGAAGTACTGTATGTCCATATTAAGGCGCTGCTCTACCTTGACAGCACTGTCAACAAGACAAATAACATTTGATTTGATTTGACAGGTCCTACAGGACCAAGTTTTGCTGCACCTGGACTACTGTTCAGTCGTGTGGTCAGGTGCCACAAAAAAGGACTTGCAATTGGTTCAGAACAGGGCAGCACGACTGGCCCTTGGATGTACACAGAGAGCTAATATTAATAATATGCATGTCAATCTCTCCTGGCTCAAAGTGGAGGAGAGATTGACTTCATCACTGCTTGATATATGAGAGGTATTGACATGTTGAATGCCCCCGGCTGTCTGTTTGAACTACTGGCGCACAGTTCGGACACCCATGAAGACATGCCACGAGGTCTCTTCACAGTCCCCAAGTACAGAACAGACTATGGAAGGCGCATTGTCCTAAATAGAGCCATGACTACATGGAATTGTATTCCACATCAAGTAACTCATGCAAGCAGTAAAATGTAGATCTAAAAAAACACAGAGCAACAGGGACTGTGAAGCAACACAAACATAGGCACAGACACATGCACACACACATTTTGTACTGTATATATGTGGTGAGTAGGGCCTGAGGGCACACTGTCTGAATGTATTAGTGTTTTTAAAATTGTATAAACTGCCTAACTTTGCTGGACCCCAGGAAGAGTAGCTGATGGGGATCCATAATTAAAAACAAATACAAATACCTAGGTCAAGCTTTCATTTCAAATGAATGGAAGCTTACGAGCGCAATGGGAAAAACTGGCACCGATCGGGGCCACCAGGTGCGTGGAGGGATGAAAATAGGTCTGAAGTGAATGAGGAAAGCAGATGGTGGATTTGAATTTGAGGAAGATGTGATAAAAATGGAGATGGGTGTTGTAGAACATTGGTGGCAAGTGCAAACTGAGGAGTGGTGCACCAGACAGAATTCTAGAGGTGAAATGGAAGTTATTGAGTGCAAGGTAAGTGCGGTGAAAGGTGTAGCGTAGAGTTCAGAGCCCAAGCCTGGCATTGATGGACATGATAAAGAAAAATGTGGTCCAGTCAGTGACATTTTGGGAGAAAGTGGATCCTTGTCTTTTGGCAGATCCATTTGTGACTCACCACCTGGATTCGGTCTTATGTAGCAACATTTGAATTTCAGTTTTTACATTGAATAAAAGTAGCGACAGAGCTAAAAAGATTGTATATCATCCACTGCATTTGAGGAAACAATGGGAAAGTAATTCTGCTTTGAAAGTTGATCAACTTGTAAACACACTTTTAGAAAACCGTCTTGTAGGAGATTTTCCAGTCATCTGATGATTCCCAGTAGCTTTGCTGTTCTCTTTGAAGTAGAAAGAATAATCAATATAAGTTTAAATATTAGACATGTGTAAGAAGAATGAAGGCTGAAGCCCATATGAGTGTACAAAGCTGGATCAACATTGAATTGACCATTGGACATGTAAAAAGCAGAATCTGTGTAGATGACGCAAGGTAGACTAACAAGACGAGTCTGGTCTGGGCCATGTCGGATCTTGTGGCGGCTACTGGACACGCTTACATGGGTTAAAACTTCTCTGGGATAGGGGCAGTATTTTCACATCCGGATTGAAATCGTGCCCTAAGTAAACTGCCTGCTACTATAGAAAATAAACAAAATATCTGACACAGAAATGGGCTTCCATGCCTCTTTCTTGCCTTCCTGCCCTATTAGCTCCGTTCCGATTAGTGTTCAAAACCAGGAGTATCTACAACTTGTGTGGTAAAAAACAACTGAAAAAGTTCAGATGGGGCTGTACTTAGAGGTCATGTCCAGAAGAGGACCTGGTATCTCTTGGTCTGAACAATGGAGGGGTGGGGCCACATCCTCCTCCAGGACAGAGTGCCAACGATCCTCCTCCACTCTGCAGAGCAGGTTCCACACTTCCCCTTCCTCTCGCTTTCTTTGTCACCCGGCTTCACACCTCTGATGGCCGGGCAGGGGTAGGTGTGGTGCCAGAGACAGCATGGCTCCGGCTGGATGGACCAGCCTCAGTGGGGGATTTGCCTCTAGGCAGGATGGGCTCCATCTCTGCATCACTGGGACTGAAATAAAGACAGACAAACAAACAGACACAGATTATATACAGAGTAAGTGAGGTGTTGTTCATTTCATGCTTAGATAAACACATGTAAAACGAACCCATGCTATATACAGGGGCCACAGACATACACCCAAAATGTAGAGCAATGTTTACTGTGTATACATTTCATTATACTTATATGTACTTGATATATCGTGTCCTAAAGGCCTCCTAGCTAAAAAGAACCCATGCCATATACAGGGCCACAGACATACACCCAAAATGTAGAGCAATGTTTACTGTATACATTTCATTATACTTATATGTACTTGATATATCGTGTCCTAAAGGCCTCCTAGCTAAAGAAAAGCCACATTGTATATATAGGCCCTCAGCTAAAAACCACATGCTATATACAGCCCCTCAGATAAAAAACACATGCTATATACAGCCTCCCAGATAACGAACCACATGCTATATACAGCCCCTCAGATAAAAACCACATGCTATATACAGCCCCCTCAGATAAAAAATAAAAATATAAGTATCTCAAACTACTCAAATGAATAATATGTGATATTATAATTTCAAACAACGCTACTCACCAGATCCAAAATAGAATCTTCTCCGTCTAAAAACATCGCTCAGCTACAGAGTCAAAAGATTGGTCACTTTCGCTCTCCTCCTGTAGAATATCTGTGTCACTATCTCGACAAATCTCATCAATTATATTATGTAGATCTGTATACTTGGTCTTGGTCCTCGACTCTAGCGATTATTTGCAATTTTTACTCGTTGAAACTGCTCTCCAAAAGTAATTGCTGTGCGTAACCGAAAGCCGTGCGTCCTGAATAATTTTCAGCGAGGAATGGCTGTCGATACGCATGGCTTTCCCCACAACAGATAGGCTTCTTTGATAGAACCATCACATGTTGTCGTTTACCTGAGCTCATTGGCTATCTATTGAGGTAAATTTCCAAATGATCAGTTGTCATTGGTCCGAAATACAGTCAATCAATGAAGAACCGATCCAATCAATGGTGCGCAATGGGTCATTGTTTGCTGAGTTCACATCACTCCCATTCGGTCAATATGCCACAGAAAATAACCATGCGTTGGGGATGTTCTACTAACAAACAGAGGACTGCATCGAAATCCAACAGGACTTGAATAAACGTCAGTTTAGATTGAGTAATCACATCTAACGCTACATCCAAATTGGAGGACACGGTAATGACGACCTAAGCCATTTACAAAATGTTTCGGTTAGGCTATAGAAATGGATTATATGAACAAAACAACCCTTTATTGTTTCGTGTGTGACCTTTACTGTTGCCAAAAGAAGAAGATATTCAAAGGTAATTGATGAATTTTAGTGCAATTTTTGACTTTTGTGAAAAATGTAATTTGCTGTAACTTTACCCAATGTGTTGTCTACTGATCGATAAGCGGATTGGCTGGAATTTTTTTTAAATCTGACATGGTGACTGGATTAGCAAGAGGTTTAGCTTTCATTTGGTG
>NC_068432.1:25214522-25237133 GCF_023373465.1 Oncorhynchus keta
ATTGGTTTAATGAATAACCAATTTAAATAACATATTGGTTAATGAATAACCAATTTAAATATCATATTGGTTTTATGAATAACCAATTTAAATATCATATTGGTTTAATGAATAAATCCAATTTAAATATAATATTGGTGTTATGAATAACCTGAGGGTGTGCTAGCGAAACGGAAGCCTTTCCTGGAGCTGTACAAACAGATGATGGTGCAGAGACAAGATCAAAGACTATCGTTGCAAATGTTTTCCTCCAAGGTATTTTTCATTTAAAGTAGAATAGCAGCCTTTATGACAATTTATAATAATAATAACATTGTATCTAAAAAAATAAATAAAACAAAATTCATTCTGAACACTTAGCAAACTGTCCCAACTACACACACACACACACACACACACACACACACACACACACACACACACACACACACACACACACACACACACACACACACACACACACTCACACACTCACACACACACACACACACACACACACACACACACACACACACACACACACACACACACACACACACACACACACACACACGGGGTGAAGTGGCAGTAGAGGGAGAAAATATTGTTAACCCCATAGTCTACCAATACCGGATCCGGGTTCGTGACTACGGCTCAAGCTCAGCATAACGCACAATGCGAAAAATATTCCTAAAATATTTAACCTCCACACATTAACAAGTAAAATAGCTCAAATGAAAGATAAACAAGTTGTTTATCTACCCAGCAAGTCAGATTTCTAAAATGTTTTACGGCGAAAACATAGCACATATTTATGTCAAACCACCACCGCAGACATAGCTCATTTGCATAGCCAAGTAGGAAAAAATATGCAATCAACAAACGCAGGATTAAAAGAAAAATCATTTCACTAACATTTTGAAATCTTCATCAGATGACAGTAATATAACATGTTACACATATTCATTTTTTTCAATAATCTGCAATATATATCCATAAATCTCTGTTTACAATGATGCATCGTTCAAAAAATGCTACTAAAATGTCAGGAGAAATGCCGATAGCTCCGGCAGATAACGTCAGCTAACAAGGAATACACATCATAAACTTTGACTAAATATGCATGTTTTACATATGTATAGGAAGATACACTTCTTCTAAATGCAATCGCTGTGTTACATTTATTTTTAACGTTACAGGTTTCGTTCACTAGGCTATACTAGGAGTCGGCGCTCCAAAATTAGCATTATCGCTCCTCTATCTTGGAGTCGACAGAAACCCAAATTTACCACATAAATATTCCCTTACCTTTGCTGTTCTTCCATCAAAGACCTGGAAGGGATTATACTTACCAAACCAGCGTTTAGTTTTCAAGTCTCGTCTTTCGGTTCTCAAAATAGCCACATTTCGGTCGAAATGTAGGCAAAATTCAAGTGGATGCGCACCAAAACGTTGAAATTACATATTATATGTCGAGTAAATTTGTCAAACTATGTTCATAATTAATCTTTAACATGTTATAAAGGTGCACAGAAATCTTGAGGACGAACAGAAACACACACGTCGTTTAATCGATCCTGAAGAAAATACATCACCCGGCCAGAGCGCGCGTAACAGTCACCTTTTTTTTTCGCTTGGCCGAGAGGTTTCGGCTCGCTCAAACTCCCGTGAGCGCGCAATTCTCACAATGAGAAGCCCCATTGAAAGCAGGCTTCGCGCTGAACACGTACAAACTGTTCCCAGAGCGGTAGCTGTTTGGGAAGTGCGTGTGAGATGACGTCAAAGTTGGGCCAACTTTTTCCATGACAAGAGAGCATTTGGGAGAATGCATGCCCTGAGTGTTCTGCTTTACATAGAGACAAAATGTAAACGGTTTTAGAAGCTTTAGAGTGTTTTCTATTCGATAATATTTTTTATATGCATATATTAGCAATTTTGGGGAAAAATATTTTCAGTTTACTATGGCACGCACTTTCTCCAACAGGGGCAGTATAGAGCAAGAGTTCTAAGAGGTTTAAGTAGAGAATCACTCACGGGGTGAAGTGGCAGTAGAGGGAGCAAAATGTTGTTAAGTAGAGAATCACACACGGGGTGAAGTGGCAGAGAGAGAGCAAAATATTGCTATGTAGAGAATCACACGGGTGAAGTGGCAGTAGAGGGAGCAAAATATTGTTATGTAGAGAATCACTCACGTGCAGAAGGTTAATTTGTTTTGCCACCAGCAAAACAGCCAATCGGTTGGGAATAACATTGCAACTGTGTGCATTTTTTCACTTTCAGTTCACTTCCATAGCTTTGTGAAGTCCATACAACTGTGAATTATCTGGCCGTCTAACTTTTTCCATATTTCTATAAATAGTTTTTTTGCTTTGTCATTATGGGGTATTGTGTGTAGATTGATGAGGGGGGTGTAATCCATTTTAGAATGAGTATATGTGACGGTAAACAGAGAATCTACTTTCTTGGGGACCTGAATATCGACTGGTTTTCATCAAGCTGTCGTATGCATTTCATGCACAATTGTCTCAAGGCTTCAACATCAAATCAAATCAAATCAAATTACATTTTATTTGTCACATACACATGGTTAGCAGATGTTAATGCGAGTGTAGCGAAATGCTTGTGCTTCTAGTTCGACAATGCAGTAATAACCAACAAGTAATCTAACTAACAATTCCAAAACTACTGTCTTATACACAGTGTAAGGGGATAAAGAATATGTACATAAGGATATATGAATGAGTGATGGTACGGGGCAGCATACAGTAGATGGTATCGAGTACATTATATACATATGAGATGAGTATGTAGACAAAGTAAACAAAGTGGCATAGTTAAAGTGGCTAGTGATACATGTGTTACATAAGGATGCAGTCGATGATGTAGAGTACAGTATATACGTATGCATATGAGATGAATAATGTAGGGTAAGTAACATTATATAAGGTAGCATTGTTTAAAGTGGCTAGTGATATATTTACATCATTTCCCATCAATTCCCATCATTAAAGTGGCTGGAGTTGGGTCAGTGTCAATGTCAGTGTGTTGGCAGCAGCCACTCAATGTTAGTGGTGGCTGTTTAACAGTCTGATGGCCTTTAGATAGAAGCTGTTTTTCAGTCTCTCGGTCCCAGCTTTGATGCACCTGTACTGACCTCGCCTTCTGGATGATAGCGGGGTGAACAGGCAGTGGCTCGGTGGTTGATGTCCTTGATGATCTTTATGGCCTTCCTGTAACATCGGGTGGTGTAGGTGTCCTGGAGGGCAGGTAGTTTGCCCCAGGTGATGCGTTGTGCAGACCTCACTACCCTCTGAAGAGCCTTACGGTTGAGGGAGGAGCAGTTGCCGTACCAGGCGGTGATACAGCCCGCCAGGATGCTCTCGATTGTGCATCTGTAGAAGTTTGTGAGTGCTTTTGGTGACAAGCCGAATTTCTTCAGCCTCCTGAGGTTGAAGAGGCGCTGCTGCGCCTTCTTCACGACGCTGTCTGTGTGAGTGGACCAATTCAGTTTGTCTGTGATGTGTATGCCGAGGAACTTAAAACTTGCTACCCTCTCACTACTGTTCCATCGATGTGGATAGGGGGTGTTCCCTCTGCTGTTTCCTGAAGTCCACAATCATCTCCTTAGTTTTGTTGACGTTGAGTGTGAGGTTATTTTCCTGACACCACACTCCGAGGGCCCTCACCTCCTCCCTGTAGGCCGTCTCGTCGTTGTTGGTAATCAAGCCTACCACTGTTGTGTCGTCCGCAAACTTGATGATTGAGTTGGAGGCGTGCGTGGCCACGCAGTCGTGGGTGAACAGGGAGTACAGGAGAGGGCTCAGAACGCACCCTTGTGGGGCCCCGTGTTGAGGATCAGCGGGGAGGAGATGTTGTTGTCTACCCTCACCACCTGGGGGCGGCCCGTCAGGAAGTTCAGTACCCAGTTGCACAGGGCGGGGTCGAGACCCAGGGTCTCGAGCTTGATGACGAGCTTGGAGGGTACTATGGTGTTGAATGCCGAGCTGTAGTCGATGAACAGCATTCTCACATAGGTATTCCTCTTGTCCAGATGGGTTAGGGCAGTGTGCAGTGTGGTTGAGATTGCATCGTGCCTGAACGCGAAGCGAGGCGGCCATCTCTGTCGGCGCCGGAAGTCAAAGCCCCATACATCCTTCTTTAACCCGTCTCCTCCCCTTCATCTGCACTGATTCTAGTGGATTTAGCAAGTGACATCAATAAGGGATCTGAACTTTCACCTGGATTCCCCTGTCAGTTTATGTCATGGAAAGACATGGTGTCCTTGTTTGTGTTTGTACACTCAGAGTGTAAACACAACATGTAAAGTGTTGGTTTCGTGTTTCATGAGCTGGAAAAAAATACGGGAAATGATCCATGAGCACAAAAAGCTTATTTCTTTCAAATGTCTTTACATCCCTGTGGGTGATTATTTCTCATTTGCCAAGATATTCCATTCACCTGATAGGTGTGGCATATCAAGAAGCTCATTAAACAGCATGATTGTTGGTGATTGGTGATTTACATTTTTTTGTCACAACACAATACGGAGGGTGTTGTCTGAACAGGTATGAAGACAAGGATGGTGAGATTTTCTGCCCCCTGGAGGAGTTGTCTGAACAGGTATAAAGACAAGGATGGTGATTTACTGCCCCCTGGAGGGTGTTGTCTGAACAGGTATAAAGACAAGGATGGTGATTTTCTGCCCCTGGAGGGTGTTGTCTGAACAGGTATGAAGACAAGGATGGTGATTTTCTGCCCCCTGGAGGGTGTTGTCTGAACAGGTATGAAGACAAGGATGGTGATTTACTGCCCCCTGGAGGGTGTTGTCTGAACAGGTATAAAGACAAGGATGGTGATTTTCATTGACAGAGAGGATGGTGATTTTCATTGACAGACCAAAGTGCAGCGTGGTTGTTTTGATTCATGTTTTAATAAATCACTTCACATGAACAAACTAACAAAAACAAGAAACGTGAAAACCCAAAACAGGTGCAAAACACATAGACAGGAACAATCACCCACAAACACACAGTGAAACCCAGGCTACCTAAGTATGATTCTCAATCAGAGACAACTAATGACACCTGCCTCTGATTGAGAACCATACTCGGCCGAACATAGAAATACCCAAAACCTAGAAAAACAAACATAGACTGCCCACCCAACTCACGCCCTGACCATACTAAATAAATACAAAACAAAGAAAAATAAAGGTCAGAACGTGACAATAACAGGGAGGAAGACAGCTTCTTTCTACCGCACCTTCACCAAGTCATATAATGTTTACTACATGAATAACTGTTACATCAGAAAAAAAATACAGTGTTTTTAATAATGTGTTTTTATGCTGGATGTGAGTAATTTAGCAGGTCTATAGTATAATGTGTTTTTTAGGCTGGATGTGAGTAATTTAGCATAATCTATAGTATAATGTGTTTTTATGCTGGATGTGAGTAATTTAGCAGGTCTATAGTATAATGTGTTTTTATGCTGGATGTGAGTAATTTAGCAGGTCTATAGTATAATGTGTTTTTATGCTGGATGTGAGTAATTTAGCAGGTCTATAGTATAATGTGTTTTTATGCTGGATGTGAGTAATTTAGCAGGTCTATAGTATAATGTGTTTTTTTATGCTGGATGTGAGTAAGTTAGCAGGTCCATAGTATAATGTGTTTTTATGCTGGATGTGAGTAATTTAGCAGGTCTATAGTATAATGTGTTTTTATGCTGGATGTGAGTAATTTAGCAGGTCTATAGTATAATGTGTTTTTATGCTGGATGTGAGTAATTTAGCAGGTCTATAGTATAATGTGTTTTATGCTGGATGTGAGTAATTTAGCAGGTCTATAGTATAATGTGTTTTTATGCTGGATGTGAGTAATTTAGCAGGTCTATAGTATAATGTGTTTTTGGATGCTCTATAGTATAATGTGTTTTTATGCTGGATGTAATTTAGCAGGTCTATAGTATAATGTGTTTTTATGCTGGATGTGAGTAATTTAGCTGGTCTATGGTATAATGTGTTTTTAGTAATTTAGCAGGTCTATAGTATAATGTGTTTTTATGCTGGATGTGAGTAATTTAGCAGGTCTATAGTATCATGTGTGTTTTTATGCTGGATGTGAGTAATTTAGCAGGTCTATAGTATAATGTGTTTTTATGCTGGATGTGAGTAATTTAGCAGGTCTATAGTATAATGTGTTTTTATGCTGGATAGTATAATGTATAATGTTTTTATGCTGGATGTGAGTAATTTAGCAGGTCTATAGTATAATGTGTTTTTATGCTGGATGTGAGTAATTTAGCAGGTCTATAGTATAATGTGTTTTTATGCTGGATGTGAGTAATTTAGCAGGTCTATAGTATAATGTGTTTTTATGCTGGATGAGTAATTTAGCAGGTCTATAGTATAATGTGTTTTTATGCTGGATGTGAGTAATTTACTTATTTTTATGGTCTATAGTATAATGTGTTTTTATGCTGGATGTGAGTAATTTAGCAGGTCTATAGTATAATGTGTTTTTATGCTGGATGTGAGTAATTTAGCAGGTCTATAGTATAATGTGTTTTTATGCTGGATGTGAGTAATTTAGCAGGTCTATAATGTGTTTTAGTATAATGTGTTTTTGGATGCTCTATGGTATAATGTGTTTTTATGCTGGATGTAATTTAGCAGGTCTATAGTATAATGTGTTTTTATGCTGGATGTGAGTAATTTAGCAGGTCTATAGTATAATGTGTTTTTATGCTGGATGAGTAATTTAGCAGGTCTATAGTATAATGTGTTTTATATGCTGGTGTTTTATGCTGAGTAATTTAGCAGGTCTATAGTATAATGTGTTTTTATGCTGGATGTGAGTAATTTAGCAGTCTATAGTATAATGTGTTTTTATGCTGGATGTGATAATTTACTTGAGTCATTTAATGTGTTTTTAGCTGGAGGTCTATCTAGTATAATGTGTTTTATACTGGATGTGAGTAATTTAGCAGGTCTATAGTATAATGTGTTTTTATGCTGGATGTGAGTAATTTAGCAGGTCTATAGTATAATGTGTTTTTATGCTGGATGTGAGTAATTTAGCAGGTCTATAGTATAATGTGTTTTTATGCTGGATGAGTAATTTAGCAGGTCTATAGTATAATGTGTTTTTATGCTGGATGTGAGTAATTTAGCAGGTCTATAGTATAATGTGTTTTTATGCTGGATGTGAGTAATTTAGCAGGTCTATAGTATCATGTGTTTTATGCTGGATGTGAGTAATTTAGCAGGTCTATAGTATCATGTGTTTTTATGCTGGATGTGAGTAATTTGCAGGTCTATAGTATAATGTGTTTTTATGCTGGATGTGAGTAATTTAGCAGGTCTATAGTATAATGTGTTTTTATGCTGGATGTGAGTAATTTAGCAGGTCTATAGTATCATGTGTTTTTATGCTGGATGTGAGTAATTTAGCAGGTCTATAGTATAATGTGTTTTTATGCTGGATGTGAGTAATTTAGCAGGTCTATAGTATAATGTGTTTTTATGCTGGATGTGAGTAATTTAGCAGGTCTATAGTATCATGTGTTTTTATGCTGGATGTGAGTAATTTAGCAGGTCTATAGTATAATGTGTTTTTATGCTGGATGAGTAATTTAGCAGGTCTATAGTATAATGTGTTTTTATGCTGGATGTGAGTAATTTAGCAGGTCTATAGTATAATGTGTTTTATGCTGGATGTGAGTAATTTAGCAGGTCTATAGTATAATGTGTTTTATACTGGATGTGAGTAATTTAGCAGGTCTATAGTATAATGTGTTTTTATGCTGGATGTGAGTAATTTAGCAGGTCTATAGTATAATGTGTTTTATGCTGAATGTGAGTAATTTAGCAGGTCTATAGTATAATGTGTTTTATGCTGAATGTGAGTAATTTAGCAGGTCTATAGTATAATGTGTTTTTATGCTGGATGTGAGTAATTTAGCAGGTCTATAGTATAATGTGTTTTTATACTGGATGTGAGTAATTTAGCAGGTCTATAGTATAATGTGTTTTTATGCTGGATGTGAGTAATTTAGCCTAGTGGTTAGAGTGGAGTGGCGGCAGGGTCGCCTAGTGGTTAGAGTGTAGAGGCAGCAGGGTAGCCTAGTGGTTAGAGTGTAGAGGTGCCAGGGTATCCTAGTGGTTAGAGTGGAGGGGCGGCAGGGTAGCCTAGTGGTTAGAGTGGAGGGGCGGCAGGGTAGCCTAGTGGTTAGAGTGTAGAGGCAGCAGGGTAGCCTAGTGGTTAGAGTGGAGGGTCGGCAGGGTAGCCTAGTGGTTAGAGTGGAGGGGCGGCAGGGTAGCCTAGTGGTTAGAGTGTAGAGGCAGCAGGGCAGCCTAGTGGTTAGTGTGGAGGGGCGGCAGGGTAGCCTAGTGGTTAGAGTGGAGGAGGCGGCAGGGTAGCCTAGTGGTTAGAGTGGAGGGCGGCAGGGTTGCCTAGTGGTTAGAGTGTAGAGGTGCCAGGTATCCTAGTGGTTAGAGTGGAGGGGTGGCAGGGTAGCCTAGTGGTTAGAGTGGAGGGGTGGCAGGGTAGCCTAGTGGTTAGAGTGTAGAGGCAGCAGGGTAGCCTGAGTGGTTAGAGTGGAGGGCGGCAGGGTAGCCTAGTGGTTAGAGTGGAGGGGCGGCAGGGTAGCCTAGTGGTTAGAGTGTAGAGGCAGCAGGGTAGCCTAGTGGTTAGAGGGAGGGGGCGGCAGGGTAGCCTAGTGGTTAGAGTGGAGGGGCGGCAGGGTAGCCTAGTGGTTAGAGTGGAGGGGCGGCAGGCAGCCTAGTGGTTAGAGTGGAGGGGCGGCAGGGTCGCCTAGTGGTTAGGAGTGCAGAGGTGCCAGGGCATCCTAGTGGTTAGAGTGGAGGGGCGGCAGGGTAGCCTAGTGGTTAGAGTGGAGGGGCGGCAGGGGTAGCCTAGTGGTTAGAGTGTAGAGGTGCCAGGGCATCCTAGTGGTTAGAGTGTAGAGGCAGCAGGGTAGCCTAGTGGTTAGAGTGGAGGGGCGGCAGGGTAGCCTTGTGGTTAGAGGGAGGGCGGCAGGGTCGCCTAGTGGTTAGAGTGTAGAGGTGCCAGGGTATCCTAGTGGTTAGAGTGGAGGGCGGCAGGGTAGCCTAGTGGTTAGAGTGGAGGGGCGGCAGGGTAGCCTAGTGGTTAGAGTGTAGAGGCAGCAGGGTAGCCTAGTGGTTAGAGTGGAGGGGCGGCAGGGTAGCCTAGTGGTTAGAGTGGAGGGGTGGCAGGGTAGCCTAGTGGTTAGAGTGTAGAGGCAGCAGGGTAGCCTAGTGGTTAGAGTGGAGGGCGGCAGGGTAGCCTAGTGGTTAGAGTGGAGGGCGGCACGGTAGCCTAGTGGTTAGAGGGAGGGGTGGCAGGGTAGCCTAGTGGTTAGAGTGGAGGGGCGGCAGGGTCGCCTAGTGGTTAGAGTGTAGAGGTGCCAGGGTATCCTAGTGGTTAGAGTGGAGGGTGGCAGGGTAGCCTAGTGGTTAGAGTGGAGGGGCGGCAGGGTAGCCTAGTGGTTTGAGAGTGGAGGGGCGGCAGGGTAGCCTAGTGGTTAGAGTGGAGGGCGGCAGGGTAGCCTAGTGGTTAGAATGGAGGGCGGCAGGGCAGCCTAGTGGTTAGAGTGCAGAGGCGGCAGGGCAGCCTAGTGGTTAGAGTGGAGGGCGGCAGGGTAGCCCAGTGGTTAGAGTGGAGGGGCGGCAGGGTAGCCTAGTGGTTAGAGTGGAGGGTTGGCAGGCTAGCCTAGTGGTTAGAGCGTTGGATTAGTAACTGGAAGGTTGCAAGTTCAAACCCATGAGCTGACAAGGTACAAATCTGTCGTTCTGCCCTGAACAAGGCAGTTAACCCACTGTTCCGAGGCCGTCATTGAAAATAAGAATTTGTTCTTAATTAACTGACTTGCCTGGTTAAAAAAATTAAAAAACTTTTGGTCTCATGTTTCATGACCTGAAATAAAAGATGGCCGACATTTTCCATCCTCACCAAAAAGCTTTTATCTCAAATGTTAATTCAGCCTTTGTGGTTTGGAAAGTTCTAATCACCTGTAAATGAACACTGAACAGGTGTAATCAACAGGTGTAATGAACACTGAACAGGTGTAATGAACAGGTGTAATGAACACTGAACAGGTGTAATGAACACTGAACAGGTGTAATGAACACTGAACAGGTGTAATGAACAGGTGTAATGAACACTGAACAGGTGTAATGAACACTGAACAGGTGTAATGAACACTGAACAGGTGTAATGAACACAGAACATGTGTAATGAACACTGAACAGGTGTAATGAACACTGAAGAGGTGTAATGAACACAGAACAGGTGTAATGAACACAGAACAGGTGTAATGAACACTGAACAGGTGTAATGAACACTGAACAGGTGTAATGAACACTGAACAGGTGTAATGAACACAGAACAGGTGTAATGAACACTGAACAGGTGTAATGAACACTGAACAGGTGTAATGAACACTGAACAGGTGTAATGAACACAGAACAGGTGTAATAAACACAGAACAGGTGTAATGAACACTGAACAGGTGTAATGAACACAGAACAGGTGTAATGAACACTGAACAGGTGTAATGAACACTGAACAGGTGTAATGAACAGTGTAATGAACACTGAACAGGTGTAATGAACACTGAACAGGTGTAATGAACAGTGTAATGAACACAGAACAGGTGTAATGAACACTGAACAGGTGTAATGAACACAGAACAGGTGTAATGAACACTGAACAGGTGTAATGAACACTGAACAGGTGTAATGAACAGTGTAATGAACACTGAACAGGTGTAATGAACACTGAACAGGTGTAATGAACACTGAACAGGTGTAATGAACAGTGTAATGAACACTGAACAGGTGTAATGAACACTGAACAGGTGTAATGAACACTGAACAGGTGTAATGAACACTGAACAGGTGTAATGAACACAGAACAGGGTGTAATGAACACTGAACAGGTGTAATGAACAGTGTAATGAACACTGAACAGGTGTAATGAACACTGAACAGGTGTAATGAACACTGAACAGGTGTAATGAACACTGAACAGGTGTAATGAACAGTGTAATGAACACTGAACAGGTGTAATGAACACTGAACAGGTGTAATGAACACTGAACAGGTGTAATGAACACTGAACAGGTGTAATGAACACAGAACAGGTGTAATGAACACTGAACAGGTGTAATGAACACTGAACAGGTGTAATGAACAGTGTAATGACACTGAACAGGTGTAATGAACACTGAACAGGTGTAATGAACACTGAACAGGTGTAATGAACACAGAACAGGTGTAATGAACACTGAACAGGTGTAATGAACACTGAACAGGTGTAATGAACACTGAACAGGTGTAATGAACAGTGTAATGAACACTGAACAGGTGTAATGAACAGGTGTAATGAACACAGAACAGGTGTAATGAACACTGAACAGGTGTAATGAACACAGAACAGGTGTAATGAACACAGAACAGGTGTAATGAACACAGAACAGGTGTAATGAACACTGAACAGGTGTAATGAACAGTGTAATGAACACTGAACAGGTGTAATGAACAGGTGTAATGAACACAGAACAGGTGTAATGAACACTGAACAGGTGTAATGAACACAGAACAGGTGTAATGAACACTGAACAGGTGTAATGAACACAGAACAGGTGTAATGAACACAGAACAGGTGTAATGAACACAGAACAGGTGTAATGAACACAGAACAGGTGTAATGAACACTGAACAGGTGTAATGAACACAGAACAGGTGTAATGAACACTGAACAGGTGTAATGAACACTGAACAGGTGTAATGAACACAGAACAGGTGTAATGAACACTGAACAGGTGTAATGAACACTGAACAGGTGTAATGAACACAGAACAGGTGTAATGAACACTGAACAGGTGTAATGAACACTGAACAGGTGTAATGAACAGGTGTAATGAACACTGAACAGGTGTAATGAACACTGAACAGGTGTAATGAACAGTGTAATGAACACTGAACAGGTGTAATGAACAGGTGTAATGAACACTGAACAGGTGTAATGAACACTGAACAGGTGTAATGAACACTGAACAGGTGTAATGAACAGTGTAATGAACACTGAACAGGTGTAATGAACAGGTGTAATGAACACAGAACAGGTGTAATGAACACTGAACAGGTGTAATGAACACAGAACAGGTGTAATGAACACAGAACAGGTGTAATGAACACTGAACAGGTGTAATGAACAGTGTAATGAACACTGAACAGGTGTAATGAACACTGAACAGGTGTAATGAACACTGAACAGGTGTAATGAACACAGAACAGGTGTAATGAACACTGAACAGGTGTAATGAACACTGAACAGGTGTAATGAACAGTGTAATGAACACTGAACAGGTGTAATGAACACTGAACAGGTGTAATGAACACAGAACAGGTGTAATGAACACTGAACAGGTGTAATGAACAGTGTAATGAACACTGAACAGGTGTAATGAACACTGAACAGGTGTAATGAACACTGAACAGGTGTAATGAACACTGAACAGGTGTAATGAACACAGAACAGGTGTAATGAACACTGAACAGGTGTAATGAACACTGAACAGGTGTAATGAACAGTGTAATGAACACTGAACAGGTGTAATGAACACTGAACAGGTGTAATGAACACAGAACAGGTGTAATGAACACTGAACAGGTGTAATGAACACTGAACAGGTGTAATGAACACTGAACAGGTGTAATGAACAGTGTAATGAACACTGAACAGGTGTAATGAACACTGAACAGGTGTAATGAACACTGAACAGGTGTAATGAACACTGAACAGGTGTAATGAACACTGAACAGGTGTAATGAACACTGAACAGGTGTAATGAACAGTGTAATGAACACTGAACAGGTGTAATGAACAGTGTAATGAACACTGAACAGGTGTAATGAACACTGAACAGGTGTAATGAACACTGAACAGGTGTAATGAACAGTGTAATGAACACTGAACAGGTGTAATGAACACTGAACAGGTGTAATGAACACAGAACAGGTGTAATGAACACTGAACAGGTGTAATGAACACTGAACAGGTGTAATGAACACTGAACAGGTGTAATGAACAGTGTAATGAACACTGAACAGGTGTAATGAACACTGAACAGGTGTAATGAACACTGAACAGGTGTAATGAACACTGAACAGGTGTAATGAACACTGAACAGGTGTAATGAACACTGAACAGGTGTAATGAACACAGAACAGGTGTAATGAACACTGAACAGGTGTAATGAACACTGAACAGGTGTAATGAACAGTGTAATGAACACTGAACAGGTGTAATGAACACTGAACAGGTGTAATGAACACTGAACAGGTGTAATGAACAGTGTAATGAACACTGAACAGGTGTAATGAACACTGAACAGGTGTAATGAACACTGAACAGGTGTAATGAACACTGAACAGGTGTAATGAACACAGAACAGGTGTAATGAACACTGAACAGGTGTAATGAACAGTGTAATGAACACTGAACAGGTGTAATGAACACTGAACAGGTGTAATGAACACTGAACAGGTGTAATGAACACTGAACAGGTGTAATGAACAGTGTAATGAACACTGAACAGGTGTAATGAACACTGAACAGGTGTAATGAACACTGAACAGGTGTAATGAACACTGAACAGGTGTAATGAACACAGAACAGGTGTAATGAACACTGAACAGGTGTAATGAACACTGAACAGGTGTAATGAACAGTGTAATGAACACTGAACAGGTGTAATGAACACTGAACAGGTGTAATGAACACTGAACAGGTGTAATGAACACAGAACAGGTGTAATGAACACTGAACAGGTGTAATGAACACTGAACAGGTGTAATGAACACTGAACAGGTGTAATGAACAGTGTAATGAACACTGAACAGGTGTAATGAACAGGTGTAATGAACACAGAACAGGTGTAATGAACACTGAACAGGTGTAATGAACACAGAACAGATGTAATGAACACAGAACAGGTGTAATGAACACAGAACAGGTGTAATGAACACTGAACAGGTGTAATGAACAGTGTAATGAACACTGAACAGGTGTAATGAACAGGTGTAATGAACACAGAACAGGTGTAATGAACACTGAACAGGTGTAATGAACACAGAACAGGTGTAATGAACACTGAACAGGTGTAATGAACACAGAACAGGTGTAATGAACACAGAACAGGTGTAATGAACACAGAACAGGTGTAATGAACACAGAACAGGTGTAATGAACACTGAACAGGTGTAATGAACACAGAACAGGTGTAATGAACACTGAACAGGTGTAATGAACACTGAACAGGTGTAATGAACACAGAACAGGTGTAATGAACACTGAACAGGTGTAATGAACACTGAACAGGTGTAATGAACACAGAACAGGTGTAATGAACACTGAACAGGTGTAATGAACACTGAACAGGTGTAATGAACACTGAACAGGTGTAATGAACAGGTGTAATGAACACTGAACAGGTGTAATGAACACTGAACAGGTGTAATGAACAGTGTAATGAACACTGAACAGGTGTAATGAACAGGTGTAATGAACACTGAACAGGTGTAATGAACACTGAACAGGTGTAATGAACACTGAACAGGTGTAATGAACAGTGTAATGAACACTGAACAGGTGTAATGAACAGGTGTAATGAACACAGAACAGGTGTAATGAACACTGAACAGGTGTAATGAACACAGAACAGGTGTAATGAACACAGAACAGGTGTAATGAACACTGAACAGGTGTAATGAACAGTGTAATGAACACTGAACAGGTGTAATGAACACTGAACAGGTGTAATGAACACTGAACAGGTGTAATGAACACAGAACAGGTGTAATGAACACTGAACAGGTGTAATGAACACTGAACAGGTGTAATGAACAGTGTAATGAACACTGAACAGGTGTAATGAACACTGAACAGGTGTAATGAACACAGAACAGGTGTAATGAACACTGAACAGGTGTAATGAACAGTGTAATGAACACTGAACAGGTGTAATGAACACTGAACAGGTGTAATGAACACTGAACAGGTGTAATGAACACTGAACAGGTGTAATGAACACAGAACAGGTGTAATGAACACTGAACAGGTGTAATGAACACTGAACAGGTGTAATGAACAGTGTAATGAACACTGAACAGGTGTAATGAACACTGAACAGGTGTAATGAACACAGAACAGGTGTAATGAACACTGAACAGGTGTAATGAACACTGAACAGGTGTGTAATGAACACTGAACAGGTGTAATGAACAGTGTAATGAACACTGAACAGGTGTAATGAACACTGAACAGGTGTAATGAACACTGAACAGGTGTAATGAACACTGAACAGGTGTAATGAACACTGAACAGGTGTAATGAACACTGAACAGGTGTAATGAACACTGAACAGGTGTAATGAACAGTGTAATGAACACTGAACAGGTGTAATGAACAGTGTAATGAACACTGAACAGGTGTAATGAACACTGAACAGGTGTAATGAACACTGAACAGGTGTAATGAACAGTGTAATGAACACTGAACAGGTGTAATGAACACTGAACAGGTGTAATGAACACAGAACAGGTGTAATGAACACTGAACAGGTGTAATGAACACTGAACAGGTGTAATGAACACTGAACAGGTGTAATGAACAGTGTAATGAACACTGAACAGGTGTAATGAACACTGAACAGGTGTAATGAACACTGAACAGGTGTAATGAACACTGAACAGGTGTAATGAACACTGAACAGGTGTAATGAACACTGAACAGGTGTAATGAACAGTGTAATGAACACTGAACAGGTGTAATGAACACTGAACAGGTGTAATGAACACTGAACAGGTGTAATGAACACTGAACAGGTGTAATGAACACTGAACAGGTGTAATGAACAGTGTAATGAACACTGAACAGGTGTAATGAACACTGAACAGGTGTAATGAACAGTGTAATGAACACTGAACAGGTGTAATGAACACTGAACAGGTGTAATGAACACTGAACAGGTGTAATGAACACTGAACAGGTGTAATGAACACTGAACAGGTGTAATGAACACTGAACAGGTGTAATGAACACTGAACAGGTGTAATGAACAGTGTAATGAACACTGAACAGGTGTAATGAACACTGAACAGGTGTAATGAACACTGAACAGGTGTAATGAACACTGAACAGGTGTAATGAACACTGAACAGGTGTAATGAACACTGAACAGGTGTAATGAACAGTGTAATGAACACTGAACAGGTGTAATGAACACTGAACAGGTGTAATGAACACTGAACAGGTGTAATGAACAGTGTAATGAACACTGAACAGGTGTAATGAACACTGAACAGGTGTAATGAACACAGAACAGGTGTAATGAACACTGAACAGGTGTAATGAACAGTGTAATGAACACTGAACAGGTGTAATGAACACTGAACAGGTGTAATGAACAGTGTAATGAACACTGAACAGGTGTAATGAACACTGAACAGGTGTAATGAACAGGTGTAATGAACACTGAACAGGTGTAATGAACACTGAACAGGTGTATTGAACACTGAACAGGTGTAATGAACACTGAACAGGTGTAATGAACACTGAACAGGTGTAATGAACACTGAACAGGTGTAATGAACACTGAACAGGTGTAATGAACACTGAACAGGTGTAATGAACACTGAACAGGTGTAATGAACACTGAACAGGTGTAATGAACACTGAACAGGTGTAATGAACACTGAACAGGTGTAATGAACACTGAACAGGTGTAATGAACACTGAACAGGTGTAATGAACACTGAACAGTGTAATGAACACTGAACAGGTGTAATGAACACTGAACAGGTGTAATGAACAGGTGTAATGAACACTGAACAGGTGTAATGAACACTGAACAGGTGTATTGAACACTGAACAGGTGTAATGAACACTGAACAGGTGTAATGAACACTGAACAGGTGTAATGAACACTGAACAGGTGTAATGAACACTGAACAGGTGTAATGAACACTGAACAGGTGTAATGAACACTGAACAGGTGTAATGAACACTGAACAGGTGTAATGAACACTGAACAGGTGTAATGAACACTGAACAGGTGTAATGAACAGTGTAATGAACACTGAACAGGTGTAATGAACACTGAACAGGTGTAATGAACACTGAACAGGTGTAATGAACACTGAACAGGTGTAATGAACACAGAACAGGTGTAATGAACAGTGAACAGGTGTAATGAACACAGAACAGGTGTAATGAACACTGAACAGGTGTAATGAACACTGAACAGGTGTAATGAACACTGAACAGGTGTAATGAACACTGAACAGGTGTAATGAACAGTGAACAGGTGTAATGAACACTGAACAGGTGTAATGAACACTGAACAGGTGTAATGAACACAGAACAGGTGTAATGAACAGTGAACAGGTGTAATGAACACAGAACAGGTGTAATGAACACTGAACAGGTGTAATGAACACTGAACAGGTGTAATGAACAGTGTAATGAACACTGAACAGGTGTAATGAACACTGAACAGGTGTAATGAACACTGAACAGGTGTAATGAACACTGAACAGGTGTAATGAACACTGAACAGGTGTAATGAACACTGAACAGGTGTAATGAACACTGAACAGGTGTAATGAACAGTGTAATGAACACTGAACAGGTGTAATGAACACTGAACAGGTGTAATGAACACTGAACATGTGTAATGAACACTGAACAGGTGTAATGAACACTGAACAGGTGTAATGAACACTGAACAGGTGTAATGAACAGTGTAATGAACACTGAACAGGTGTAATGAACAGGTGTAATGAACACAGAACAGGTGTAATGAACACTGAACAGGTGTAATGAACACAGAACAGGTGTAATGAACACAGAACAGGTGTAATGAACACTGAACAGGTGTAATGAACAGTGTAATGAACACTGAACAGGTGTAATGAACACTGAACAGGTGTAATGAACACTGAACAGGTGTAATGAACACTGAACAGGTGTAATGAACACAGAACAGGTGTAATGAACACTGAACAGGTGTAATGAACACTGAACAGGTGTAATGAACAGTGTAATGAACACTGAACAGGTGTAATGAACACTGAACAGGTGTAATGAACACTGAACAGGTGTAATGAACACTGAACAGGTGTAATGAACAGTGAACAGGTGTAATGAACACTGAACAGGTGTAATGAACACTGAACAGGTGTAATGAACACTGAACAGGTGTAATGAACACTGAACAGGTGTAATGAACACTGAACAGGTGTAATGAACAGTGAACAGGTGTAATGAACACTGAACAGGTGTAATGAACACTGAACAGGTGTAATGAACACTGAACAGGTGTAATGAACACTGAACAGGTGTAATGAACACAGAACAGGTGTAATGAACACAGAACAGGTGTAATGAACACTGAACAGGTGTAATGAACACTGAACAGGTGTAATGAACACAGAACAGGTGTAATGAACAGTGAACAGGTGTAATGAACACTGAACAGGTGTAATGAACACTGAACAGGTGTAATGAACAGTGAACAGGTGTAATGAACAGTGAACAGGTGTAATGAACACTGAACAGGTGTAATGAACAGTGAACAGGTGTAATGAACACAGAACAGGTGTAATGAACACTGAACAGGTGTAATGAACACAGAACAGGTGTAATGAACACTGAACAGGTGTAAAGAACACTGAACAGGTGTATTGAACAGTGTAATGAACACTGAACAGGTGTAATGAACACAGAACAGGTGTAATGAACACTGAACAGGTGTAATGAACACAGAACAGGTGTAATGAACACTGAACAGGTGTAATGAACACAGAACAGGTGTAATGAACACTGAACAGGTGTAATGAACACAGAACAGGTGTAATGAACACAGAACAGGTGTAATGAACACTGAACAGGTGTAATGAACACAGAACAGGTGTAATGAACACTGAACAGGTGTAATGAACACTGAACAGGTGTAATGAACACTGAACAGGTGTATTGAACAGTGTAATGAACACTGAACAGGTGTAATGAACACTGAACAGGTGTAATGAACACTGAACAGGTGTAATGAACACTGAACATGTGTAATGAACACTGAACAGGTGTAATGAACACTGAACAGGTGTAATGAACACTGAACAGGTGTAATGAACACTGAACATGTGTAATGAACACTGAACAGGTGTAATGAACACTGAACAGGTGTAATGAACACTGAACAGGTGTAATGAACACTGAACAGGTGTAATGAACACTGAACAGGTGTAATGAACACAGAACAGGTGTAATGAACACTGAACAGGTGTAATGAACACAGAACAGGTGTAATGAACACTGAACAGGTGTAATGAACACAGAACAGGTGTAATGAACACTGAACAGGTGTAATGAACACAGAACAGGTGTAATGAACACAGAACAGGTGTAATGAACACTGAACAGGTGTAATGAACACAGAACAGGTGTAATGAACACAGAACAGGTGTAATGAACACTGAACAGGTGTAATGAACACAGAACAGGTGAATGAACACAGAACAGGTGTAATGAACACTGAACAGGTGTATTGAACAGTGTAATGAACACTGAACAGGTGTAATGAACAGTGTAATGAACACTGAACAGGTGTAATGAACACTGAACAGGTGTAATGAACAGGTGTAATGAACACTGAACAGGTGTAATGAACACTGAACAGGTGTATTGAACAGTGTAATGAACACTGAACAGGTGTAATGAACAGTGTAATGAACACTGAACAGGTGTAATGAACAGTGTAATGAACACTGAACAGGTGTAATGAACACTGAACAGGTGTAATGAACAGTGCAATGAACACTGAACAGGTGTAATGAACAGTGTAATGAACACTGAACAGGTGTAATGAACACTGAACAGGTGTAATGAACAGGTGTAATGAACACTGAACAGGTGTAATGAACACAGAACAGGTGTAATGAACACTGAACAGGTGTAATGAACACTGAACAGCTGTAATGAACAGTGTAATGAACACTGAACAGGTGTAATGAACAGTGTAATGAACACTGAACAGGTGTAATGAACACAGAACAGGTGTAATGAACACTGAACAGGTGTAATGAACACTGAACAGGTGTAATGAACACTGAACAGCTGTAATGAACAGTGTAATGAACACTGAACAGGTGTAATGAACAGTGTAATGAACACTGAACAGGTGTAATGAACACAGAACAGGTGTAATGAACACTGAACAGGTGTGTAATGAACACTGAACAGGTGTAATGAACACTGAACAGGTGTAATGAACACAGAACAGGTGTAATGAACACTGAACAGGTGTAATGAACACTGAACAGGTGTAATGAACAGTGTAATGAACACTGAACAGGTGTAATGAACAGTGTAATGAACACTGAACAGGTGTAATGAACACAGAACAGGTGTAATGAACACTGAACAGGTGTAATGAACACTGAACAGGTGTAATGAACACTGAACAGGTGTAATGAACACTGAACAGGTGTAATGAACACAGAACAGGTGTAATGAACACTGAACAGGTGTAATGAACACTGAACAGGTGTAATGAACAGTGTAATGAACACTGAACAGGTGTAATGAACAGTGTAATGAACACTGAACAGGTGTAATGAACACAGAACAGGTGTAATGAACACTGAACAGGTGTAATGAACACAGAACAGGTGTAATGAACACTGAACAGGTGTAATGAACACTGAACAGGTGTGTAATGAACAGTGTAATGAACACTGAACAGGTGTAATGAACACTGAACAGTGTAATGAACACTGAACAGGTGTAATGAACAGTGTAATGAACACTGAACAGGTGTAATGAACACTGAACAGCTGTAATGAACAGTGTAATGAACACTGAACAGGTGTAATGAACAGTGTAATGAACACTGAACAGGTGTAATGAACACAGAACAGGTGTAATGAACACTGAACAGGTGTAATGAACACTGAACAGGTGTAATGAACACTGAACAGGTGTAATGAACACAGAACAGGTGTAATGAACACTGAACAGGTGTAATGAACACTGAACAGGTGTAATGAACAGTGTAATGAACACTGAACAGGTGTAATGAACAGTGTAATGAACACTGAACAGGTGTAATGAACACAGAACAGGTGTAATGAACACTGAACAGGTGTAATGAACACTGAACAGGTGTAATGAACAGTGTAATGAACACTGAACAGGTGTAATGAACAGTGTAATGAACACTGAACAGGTGTAATGAACACTGAACAGGTGTAATGAACACTGAACAGTGTAATGAACACTGAACAGGTGTAATGAACACAGAACAGGTGTAATGAACACTGAACAGGTGTAATGAACACTGAACAGGTGTAATGAACAGTGTAATGAACACTGAACAGGTGTAATGAACAGTGTAATGAACACTGAACAGGTGTAATGAACACTGAACAGGTGTAATGAACAGGTGTAATGAACACTGAACAGGTGTAATGAACACTGAACAGGTGTAATGAACACTGAACAGGTGTAATGAACACTGAATGGTGTAATGAACACTGAACAGGTGTAATGAACACTGAACAGGTGTAATGAACAGGTGTAATGAACACTGAACAGGTGTAATGAACACTGAACAGGTG
This sequence comes from Oncorhynchus keta, assembly GCF_023373465.1. Classification (NCBI taxonomy): domain Eukaryota; kingdom Metazoa; phylum Chordata; class Actinopteri; order Salmoniformes; family Salmonidae; genus Oncorhynchus; species Oncorhynchus keta. The sequence goes on from NC_068432.1 coordinate 25,236,208, forward strand.
TAATGAACACTGAACAGGTGTAATGAACACAGAACAGGTGTAATGAACACTGAACAGGTGTAATGAACACTGAACAGGTGTAATGAACACTGAACAGGTGTAATGAACACTGAACAGGTGTAATGAACAGGTGTAATGAACACTGAACAGGTGTAATGAACACTGAACAGGTGTAATGAACACTGAACAGGTGTAATGAACACTGAACAGGTGTAATGAACAGTGTAATGAACACTGAACAGGTGTAATGAACAGTGTAATGAACACTGAACAGGTGTAATGAACACTGAACAGGTGTAATGAACAGGTGTAATGAACACTGAACAGGTGTAATGAACACAGAACAGGTGTAATGAACACTGAACAGGTGTAATGAACACTGAACAGGTGTAATGAACAGTGTAATGAACACTGAACAGGTGTAATGAACAGTGTAATGAACACTGAACAGGTGTAATGAACACTGAACAGGTGTAATGAACACAGAAACAGGTGTAATGAACACAGAACAGGTGTAATGAACACAGAACAGGTGTAATGAACACAGAACAGGTGTAATGAACACTGAACAGGTGTAATGAACACAGAACAGGTGTAATGAACACAGAACAGGTGTAATGAACACAGAACAGGTGTAATGAACACAGAACAGGTGTAATGAACACAGAACAGGTGTAATGAACACAGAACAGGTGTAATGAACACAGAACAGGTGTAATGAACACTGAACAGGTGTAATGAACACAGAACAGGTGTAATGAACACAGAACAGGTGTAATGAACACTGAACAGGTGTAATGAACACAGAACAGGTGTAATGAACACTGAACAGGTGTAATGAACACTGAACAGGTGTAATGAACAGTGTAATGAACACTGAACAGGTGTAATGAACAGGTGTAATGAACACAGAACAGGTGTAATGA
>NC_068432.1:25237233-25242387 GCF_023373465.1 Oncorhynchus keta
TCAAGGCCCGCGGGCCACATCCGGCCCGCGAGAAGGTTTTACGGCCCCTGGGATGATCTTGATTTATTATTAGAACCGGCCCGCAGACCGCAGCAAGCCGGCAGCCCGCAGATCTTTTACACGCACCAATACTACATTTCCCACAATGCAACGGTGGCGCACCGAGCAGTAGGCTGCTTCATTTCAATATTTATTGGCACAGCAGTTGTCAGCATCACAGTAAAATTAACTTTCAGATACCCATCAAAAATGGCAAAACGGAAGGTGGACACTGAGAACCGGGGTTTCAAACAAGGTGGGAGTCGGAGTATTTGTTCACGGAGGTAGCTGGAAAACCTGTGTGTCTTCTGTGTGGAGAAAGTGTGGCGGTACTGAAAGAGTATAATCTGAGGCGACATTATGAAACGAAACACGCGGACAAAAACAAGAATATGGACATGGAACAAAGGCTACAAAAGGCAGAGGAATTAAAACGAGGCCTCAAATCTCGACAGGCTCTGTTCAAAAAGCCAAATCACAAGGCCAGGCTGCTGTCAAGGCCAGTTTTATTTTGGCAGAAGAGATCGCTAAATCAGCCCGGCCATTTACGGAGGGGATTTCATCAAAAACTGCATGATTAAAGTTTGTGACGAAGTTTGCCCAGAAAAAAGGCAACTCTTTTTAAATGTGAGTCTGAGCAGAAAACACCATTGCCGAGAGTAGACCAGTTGTCCATCAATCTAAAAGAGCAGCTTGTGAAAAGGGAAAAGATTTACTGTATATTCCTTGGCTGTGGATGAGAGCACCGACATTTCTGACATTGCCCAGTTGTCAATTTTCATCCGCGGAGGGACTCCAGCCTAAGCGTGACAGAGGAGTTTTTGGCTTTACGCCCTATGCATGGCACAACTAATGGGCATGATTTGTATGAAGAGGTGTCAAGATGTGTAAATGAGATGGAGCTGCCTTGGGAAAAACTCGTGGGTTTGACAACCGACGGAGCACCTGCGATGTGTGGACACAGGAGCGGACTGGTGGCGAAAGACACGAAAAGATGCAGAGGAAAACGCGACAGGTGAGCTGACAGCTTATCATTGTATCATACACCAGGAAGCGCCAGTGGTAAAGCCTTGAAAATGGAGCATGTAATGAGCATCATCACGCGCACAGTTAACTTTATCAGAGCCAAAGGTTTGAATCACCGCCAGTTCAAGGCATTTCTGACGGAGTTAGAAACGGAGCATGGTGATTTGCCTTATCACACAGAGGTGCGATGGCTAAGCCAGGGAAAGGTGCTTCAAAGATGTTTCGAGCTTCGTGAGGAGATTTTATCTGTTCTGGACAGCAAAGGGAAAGACACAACACATCTCCGAGACGAAATGTTTGTGTGAAATGGCTTTTCTGTGTGACATTACGAGTCATCTGAATGCAATGAACTTGCAGCTGCAGGGTCGTGGATCGTGTCATCTCTGATATGTACAGTACAGTGAAGGCATTTAAAAACCAAACTGACTCTGTGGGAGACGCAGATGCGGAAAGAAAATTTGAGCCACTTTTCCCAGCTGCCAGACCATGAAAGAGAAGCCTCTACCAGTGCGTTCCCGAGCGCACAGTTGGCTTGATAAAATAGGTATGCTTGCCGCTGACTTTCGACGCCGATTTGCTGACTTTGAAGCACAAAAAAGCAGGTTGGAACTGCTCTGGGTAACCCATTTGCTGTTGACGTGGGAAAGCTCACCACCAAAACCTCCAAATGGAGTTGATTGACCTCCAATGCAATGATGCACTGGAGGGCAAAATATGCGGCAGTGGGTGCTGCGGGAGTTCGCCCTGCTTCCTCCCCTGACACAATGCCCCAGCTGCGCATCCAGGCTGCTCTAACGTTGTCTATGTTTGGCAGCACATACCTGTGTGAACAACTGTTTTCTTGATGAACTTGAACAAAACATCACACAGAAGTCGACTTACTGCTGAACACCTCCACTAATTCTGAGGATTTCCTCAGCCTGTAGAGCCTTAATTAACATTGATGAACTTGTGGAAAAGATGGGACACCACCAAGTATCACCTCAACCTCAAAACAAGTGAACATTACTGTGCAATCACATATTTAGAGTTTTTACTCAGTTCAAGTTTAAAAGTTAAAGTTTAATATTTGTTTTCACTGCATGTTACTTTCTCCTTAAACAAAGTGTTGTTTTGATTAATAGATTTTTGCACTTTATTTTATTGTATTTCAATCCAATTATATTTTAAAAATATTTCAGTTGAGTGGATGATAGAAAATTGCTATTATTGTTTTTTTTCTTTTGAAGTAAATTTAGCCCACTTTTTGCTAAAATAGAAAATATAGCTACTGATGGTGCCTTGAATACCGGTTTCTTTCATTTAATGTTCATGTTATGGGATTTTTATATAAAGGAAATTTATCTTTGTGTCTGTTGAAAATTAAAGATTACTGACAGAGCCATAAGAAAATATTGCTTTATTTATCTGATCATATTGGAATATATTTGTTAGGTTTTCAGTAGGTTCAATTAGGTTCACTAGACTATATGCGTCATTTAAAAATTTTTCAATGAACATTCGAACAGTCCGGCCTCGGCTTGTAGCTAAATTTTTTATTTGGTCCTCCGTCCATTTGACTTTGACACCCCTGGTAAAGGAAAGAATGAATGGGGCCATGTATCGTGAGGTTTTGAGTGAAACCTCTTCCATCAGCAAGGGCATTGAAGATGAAACGTGGCTGGGTCTTTCAGCATGACAATGACCCCAAACACACCGCCCGGGCAATGAAGGAGTGGCTTCGTAAGAAGCATTTCAAGGTCCTGGAGTGGCTTAACCAGTCTCCAGATCTCAACCCCATAGAAAATCTTTGGAGGGAGATGAAAGTCCGTGTTGCCCAGCAACAGCCCCAAAACATCACTGCTCTAGAGGAGATCTGCGTGGAGGAAAGGGCCAAAATACCAACAACAGTGTGTGAAAACCTTGTGAAGACTTACAGAAAACATTTGACCTCTGTCATTGCCAACAAAGGGCATATAATAAAGTATTGAGATAAACTTTTGTTATTGAACAAATACTTATTTTCCACCATAATTTGCAAATAAATTCTTTAAAAATCCCACAATGTGATTTTCAGGATTTTTTCTCTCATTTTGTCTGTCATAGTTGAAGTGTACCTATGATGAAAATTACAGGCCTCATATTTTTAAGTGAGAGAACTTGCACAATTGGTGGCTGACTAAATACTTTTTTGCCCCACTGTATAATATATGTGTGAATGTATTTGTTTTGATTTAGAATGGACCGTTATCATGCACCTGTCTCGAAACAGGAGCTGAGGAAAAAATACATGTCATCTAATAGCGAATGGAGGACGCTTTTCCCGTGGTTCATATTCATGCCAGCCAGATAGGCTATACTCCTGTTGTAAAGAGAAGCAATGTGCTTAATATTAGGAAAGTTGAGAAAAATATAGTAGACCTAACTAATAGAAAGCTGATGGGACCCTCCTCTTTTTAATAGAGGCCATTATTCTGTTTTGTCACGCAATTGCATAGCCTATTGCGCAACATGAGTGTGACGTAGAAGTCCGTCACTGGCCGCGGGCAGCATTTGGTTCTTTAACGCACACACATATTCATCACTCCTCCCTGCGCCATTATAAGATAAGTTAACAATGTGGGTCGACACACAAATTAACTTCTGTCTTGGTGCATGCATTTCACACTTGTCAATGTTCATATTTGAGAGATACAATAATTATTATACTTATCAATGTTGTGGATGAGCGCATTGTTTGTTTGTTCTGTTCCTCTCTCTCCATCTCTGTAGCTTCCGGGTATGCTGGAAAAGGACCCGAGCTAAGGGAATTGGGTTGGCTTTATAGTGCCTGTCCCAAATGGCTCATTAATGCATATGGGCATATTGAAAGATATTGTCAGTAGTGATGTAATGTTGTAAATGTTATGTTGTGATATTGTTTAAAACCGTGTTGCAATGTATATCCTTTAGTATGTTTAGTTCATGGAAAATGTAGGTTTGTATTGTTAATTGATTAATTAATTAGGGTTAATTGTTCTGAGGGGAGGGGCTAGCCCTACAAAAGGAGCCTCTCTTTCAGTCATAGAAGGGTTGTTTTGGATTGAGCTGTGGATGGGGCAGCATTGTTTTTATGCTATCCCATAAGGTAGACGTTGATGGCAGTACTGTTGTTTTTTTGTTCTGGAATCACTTGTAAATAAACACCTTTGCACAGAAGAACTTTTGCGGCTCCGCCATCTTTTTATTTTGATAGAGGTTAGGTTATCCAGTTTAGCCTTCTGGCCTACTCTACGTTGCGCAAATGCATAGCCTATTGCGCAACATGAGCATGAGCTCATGGGCTCTCATGAAGTTTTTGATTAGATTTTGGATTACATTTCCATTGATGTCAGAGTGATTAGAGGGACAATAGAGTTCTGAGTACCAGGCAGTTAGCAAGTAAGGTAGGCTACTAATTACCATCAGTAGCATCAGAGCTTGGAGAAGCATAATTAATGTAACTAAATGGTCAGGTGGAATGTGACTGCCTTCATGACTCTTGACCGCTGGTGTGGCAGTAATACTGTACAGGGTTGGTATTTGTAATCTTTCCTTATGAAGAGATCACAGATCTGTTAAATGAGGGAGACACCCAAAATGTTTTGGAGCTTTTGGAGCAATAACTCCCATTTCAAATACTTATTTATTGGTAGTGTAGAATATTAATACTTTTTTGTTGTTGTAAAAACTCTGATTTATCTTGAGTCCTTTCAGTGCTTCAAGTGACACAGTCTCACAGTGCTTGCTCTTCATTTTGTCATCAAGAGGAAATGCACTTTATTACATATGAGAGAGGTATAACATGAAAGGTACATTCTCTGTCATTGCCATAGAACATATCACTAAATCATCACCAAAAAAGTCAGACAGTTTGCTATTGTACTTAGAGAAATCCATGGCCTCTCCTCTCCTCTCCTCTCCTCTCTGTCAGATGTGGCTGAGCCTGAGGCTTTGCTCCCTGGGCAGGGCCTCCTCCATTAACAGGCTGTGGACCTGAGGGCCAGGGAGCACCAGGATAGGCCCCTGGTTAGGGATGCAGATATGGTCTGTCCCACGGGGTCCAGGGCCAGAGGGCCAGAGCTCCTAATT
>NC_068432.1:25242487-25246176 GCF_023373465.1 Oncorhynchus keta
TGTGATCACGCTCTCCGTAGCCGACGAGAGTAAGACCTTTAAACAGGTCAACATTCACAAGGCTGCAGGGGCAGACGGATTATCAGGACGTGTACTCCGAGCATGCGCTGACCAACTGGCAAGTGTCTTCACTCAACATTTTCAACCTCTCCCTGACTGAGTCTATAATACCAGCATGTTTCAAGCAGATCACCATAGTCCACACTAAGGTAACCTGCCCAAATGACTACCGACCCGCAGCACTCACGTCTGTAGCCATGAAGTGCTTTGAAAGACTGATCATGGCTCACTTCAACCTCATTATCCCAGAAACCCTAGACCCACTCCAATTTGAAATACCGCCTCAACAGATGCATAGATGATGCAATCTTTATTGCACTCCACACTGCCCTTTCCCACCTGGACAAAATAAACACCAATGTGAGAATGCTATTCATTGACTGCAGTTCAGCATCCAACACCATAGTGCCCTCAAAGCTCATCACTATGCTAAGGACCCCGGGACTAAACAGCCCCCTCTGCAACTGGATCCTGGACTTCCTGACGGGCCGCCCCAGGTGGTAAGGGTAGGGAACAACAAATCTGCCATACTGATCCTCAACACGGGGGCCCCTCAGGGGTGCGTGCTCAGTCCCCTCCTGTACAGGCATGACTCAACACCATCATCAAGTTTGCCGATGACACAACATTGGTAGCCCTGATCACCGACAATGATGAGACAGCCTATAGGGAGGAGGTCATAGACCTAGCCATGTGGTGCCAGGACAACAACCTCTCCCTCAACGTGATCAAGACAAAGGAGATGATTGTGGACAACAGGAAAAGTAGGGACCGAGCATGCCCCCATTCTCATCGATGAGGCTGTATTGGGACAGGTTGAGAGCTTCAAGTTCCTAGGCCGTCATTGAAAATAAGAATTTGTTCTTAACTGACTTGCCTATTAAAATTATAATCACCAACAAACTATCATGGTCCAAACACACTAAGACAGTCATTACATTAAATTAAATCCATGCCCTTCGCTGAATATAATAATTCAAATTCTTTTTCCCCAGCCGTCAGGTTCAAGCAATTCCTCACTCCCATGGCTCTCGATATCTACATTTTATTAGCCAATGCCCGTTACATGATCAGGCCCTTCACAGGATGCAACTGTGCACGCCCCTCTTATCGAATTCCGAATTCCATGTTGAAGATGTTAGAAGAACTGTCCATATTAGCCTAATTTTCATCAGCCAACAAGATGAGGGTCTCAATCGAACAGCAAAAGCACTAGCCTATGTCAATCTACTATCCCCCATAGTACAAAGTTGGCCTATTTTATTGGTCAACTTGTCCTTCTGTGCAAGAAATAAATATTCCAAACATACTCTGGGACAGTTGTGGAATGTGATAGATGCCAAATTAATACAACTCGCATCAAAAATGTATTTAAATCAATAAGACTGATGCAAACAGATCAAATGTTTAGCTTAAAATGTTGATTAACTATTAGGCTATTTCTTCCCATTATAAGAGCCAACACTTACATGGCAGTATGCTTTAAATGTGGAATGTTATAAACTGAAATCAATTAGCGGGGGAAAAACTGTTCTTTAAAAGCATCGCAAATGCGGCGATGCATGTAATGCTTCATTATAAAGGTACATTTTTACGGTGAAAATTATCTTCTCCCCAAAACTTGAAACTTACATGCCACTCTGTATGCCAGTTTAGGCCTTACACTGGTTGTAAAGCAGATTAATGTGCTTCATTTGCCACTTTAGTTTTGATACAAACCTTAAGGAAAACATATAGGCTAGGTTACATGAGGTGTGCGACTATATTTTGAAAAAGTCACAAAAAGCACGAGCTGTTTCTGCCTTACTGCTGGGCATCATTCACAAGTGATAATATTGTGACCCATCAGACTATTTTTAATTTATTGTGGTCTTAACATATACTAAATAATACAGTTGAAGTCAGAATTTTACATACACCTTAGCCAAACTCAACTCAGTTTTTCACACAATTCCTGACATTTAATCAGTAAAAATTCTGTGTCTTAGGTCAGTTAGGATCACCACTTTATTTTAAGAATGTGAAATATCAGAATAATAGTAGAGAGAATGATTTATTTCAGCTTTTATTTATTTCATCACATTCCCAGTGGGTCAGAAGGTAACATACACTAAATTAGTATTTGGTAGCATTGCCTTTAAATTGTTTAACTTGGGTCAGACATTTTGGGTAGCCTTCCACAAGCTTCCCACAATAAGTTGGGTGAATTCTGGCTCATTCCTCCTGACAAAGCTGGTGTAACTGAGTCAGGTTCGTAGGACTCCTTGCTTCGCACACGCTTTTTCAGTTCTGCCCACAAATGTTCTATGGATTGAGGTCAGGGCTTTGTGATGGCTACTCCAATACCTTGACTTTGTTGTCCTTAAGCCATTTTGCCACAACTTTGGAAGTATGCTTGGGGTCATTGTTCATTTGGAAGACCCATTTACACCAAGCTTAACTTCCTGACTGTCTTGAGATGTTGCTTCAATATATCCACATAATTTTCCATCCTCACGATGTGAAGGGAACCAGTGCCTCCCTGCAGCAAAGCACCCCACAACATGATGCTGCCACCCCTGTGCTTCACAGTTGGGATGGCGTTCTTCGCCTTGGGTAAGCCCCCTTTCCTCCAAACATAACGATGGTCATTATGGCCAAACAGTTCTATTTTTGTTTCATCAGACCAGAGGACATTTCTCCAAAAAAAAAGTACGATTTTTGTCCCCATGTGCAGTTGCAAATGTAGTCTGGCTTTTTATGGCGGCTTTGGAGCAGGCATCTTCCTTGCTGAGCGGCCATTGAGGTTATGTCGATATAGGACTTGTTTTTACCGTAGATATAGATACTTTTGTACCTGTTTCCCCAGCATCTTCACAAGGTCCTTTGCTGTTGTTCTGGGATTGATTTGCGCTTTCGCACCAAAGTACGCACTCTAGGAGACAGAACGGTCTCCTTCCTGAGCAGATATATATATGCCATTTATCAGACGCTTTTATCCAAGCGACTTACAGTCATGTGTGCATACATTCTACGCATGGATGGTCCCGGGATCGAACCCACTACCCACTACCCTGGCGTTACAAGCGCCATGCTCTACCAACTGAGCTACAGAAGGACCACAGTATGACGGCTGCGTGGTCCCATGGTGTTTATACTTGCGTACTATTATTTGTTCAGATGAACGTGGTACCTTCAGGTGTTTGGAAATTGCTCCCAAGGATGAATCAGACTTGTTGAGGTCTCCAATTTTTTTCTGAGGTCTTGGCTGATTCCTTTTGATTTTCTCATGATGTCAAGCAATGAGGCACTGAGTTTAAATGTAGGCCTTGAAATACATCCACAAGTACACCTCCAATTGACTCAAATGATGTCAATTTGCCTATCAGATGCTTCTAAAGCCACAACATCATTTTCTGGAATTTTCCAAGCTGTTAATAGGCACAGTCAACTTAGTGTATGGTCCTTCTGTAGCTCAGTTGGTAGCTCAGTTGGTAGAGCATGGCGCTTGTAACGCCAGGGTAGTGGGTTCGATTCCCGGGACCACCCATACGTAGAATGTATGCACACATGACTGTAAGTCGCTTTGGATAAAAGCGTCTGCTAAATGGCATATATATATATATAAACTTCTGACCCACTGGAATTGT
>NC_068432.1:25246276-25267834 GCF_023373465.1 Oncorhynchus keta
GGAAAAGGGAAAGTACAAAAGGGAAAAGGAAAGTACAAAAGGAAAAGGAAAGCACAAAAATGGAAAAGGAAAGTGGAAAAGGAAAAGGGAAAGTAGAAAATGGAAAAGGAAAGTGCAATAATGGAAAAGGAAAGTACAAAAGGAAAAGTACAAAATGGAGAAGGAAAGTGGAAAAGGAAAGTACAAAAGGAAAAGGGAAAGTACAAAAGGAAAAGTGGAAAGCACAAAGTACAGGCATGAAAGTGGAAAGGAAAAGGAAAGTGCGAAAGGTTAAAAGGGAAAGCAATAAAAGGGAAAATGTACAAAAATGGAGAAGGAAAGTGAAAGAGGAAAAGGGAAAGTGGCAAAGGGAAAGAGGGAAAGTACAAAAGGGAAAAGGAGAGGAGTACAAATGGAAAAGGAAAGTGGAAAAATGGAAAAGGGAAAGTACAAAAGGAAAAGGAAAGTACAAAATGGAAGAAGGAAAGTGGACAAAGGGAAAAGGAAAGTGACAAAGGAAAAGGAAAGTACAAAGGGAAAGGAGAAAATGGAGTAAGGGAAAATGGAGAAGGAGAAAGTACGAAAAGGAAAAGGGAAAGCATGAAAGGAAAAGGAAAGCACAAAAGGAAAAGGGAAAGCACAAAAGGAGAAGTGGAAAGTAGGAAAAGGAAAAGGAGCAGACAAACGGAAAGGGAAAGTACAAAAGGGAGTAGGGAAAGCACAAAATGGAGAAGGGAAAGTGGAAAGTGGAAAGTGACAAAAGGAAAAGGAAGGCACAAAAGGGAAAATGGAAAGCACAAATGGAGAAGGAAAGTGGAAAGGAAAGTGGACAAATGGAAAAGGAAAGCACAAAAGGAAAAGGGAAAGTACAAAAGGAAAGTGCTGAAAGCACAAAAGGGAAAAGGGAAAGCATACAAAATGGAAAAGGAAAGTGAGAAAAGGAAAAGGAAAGGGAAAATGGAAAAGGAAAGTGCACAAAAGGAAAAGGAAAGCACAAAATGGAAAGTGGAAAGTGGAAAAGGAAAAAGGAAAGTACAAATGGAAAAGGGAGAGTACAAAAGGGAAAAGGGAAAGTACACAAATGGAGAAGGAAAGTGGAAAGTGGCAAGAGGAAAAGGAAAGCACTAAGGAAAAGGAGCAAAAGTGGAAAAGGAAAGTAAAACGGAGAATGAGAGCTGGAGAAGGAGGCACAAAAGGAAAAAGGAGAGCTACTGAAAGGAAAAGGAAAGCACTAAAAGGAAAGGGAGAGCAGAAAGGAGAAAAACGGAAAGTGGAGGAGGAAAGTACAAATGGGAAGGCAAAAGCTAACAGGAAAGTGCTAAAAGGAAAGCACTAAAATGGAGAAAGGGAGCATAGAAAAGGAAAGTACAAAAGGAAAAAGGAAAGCACAAAAGGAGAAAGGGGAGGTGGAAAGGAAAAGGAGAGGTGGTGAAAGCGAAAGGAAATGAGCAAAATGGAGAAGGACAAAGTGGAAAGGAAAGGACAAAAGGGAAAAGGAAAGCACAAAAGGAAAGGAAAGTACAAATGGAAAAGGGAGAAGTAGAAAGGGAAAGTATGAAAATGGAAACGGAGAGCTACAAAGGAGAAAGGAAAGTACAAAACGGGAAGGGAGAGCACAAAGGGAAAGTGACAAAAGGGAGGGGAGAGCACAAAAGGAGGCTGAAAGCATAAAACGGAGACTGGAAAGCACAAAGGAGAAATACAAATGGAAAAGGGAAAGTACAAAATGGAAAAAGGAAAGTACAAATGGAAAAGGAAAGTACAAAAGGAAAAGGAAAGCACAAAAGGAAAAGGGAAAGTGGAAAGCAAAATGGAAAAGGAAAGTGGAAAATGGAAAAGGAAAGCAAAAGGAAAAGGAAAGTACAAATGGGAAAGGAAAGTCACAAAATGGAAAAGGAAAGTGAGAAAGGAAAAGGAGAGTACAAAGTGAAAGGGAGCACAGAGAGGAAAGCACAAATGGAAAAGGAAAGTGGAAAAGGAAAAGGAAAGTACAAAAGGAAAAGGAAAGTACAAAAGGAAAAGGAAAGCACAAAACGGAAAATGGAAAGTGGAGAAGGGAAAGAGGAAAGTACAAAATGAAAGGAAAGTACAAAATGGAAAAGGGAAAGCACAAAATGGAAAAGGAAAGTACAAAGGGAAAGGAAAGTACAAAATGGAAAGGGAAAGTACAAAAGGAAAAGGGAAAGTACAAAAATGGAAAGGAAAGTGCAAAGCGAAAGGAAAGTACAAATGGAAAAGGAAAGCACAAAAGGAAAATACAAAATGGAGAATGAAAGCGGAGAAGGAAAGCGGAAAGGGAAAGGCTGAGCAATCAAAGGAAAAGGAAAGCACAAAGCTGGAAAAGGGAGAGCACAGAAACGGAGTACAAAGGGAACTGTGAGCACAAAAGGAAAGAGCTGAAAGCTGGAAAATGGAAAAGGAGCAAATGGAAAAGGAGAGCACAAAACGGAAAATGGAAAGTCACAAAAGGAAAGCGGAGCATAAAAGGGAAAGGCTGAGCACAAGAGGAAACAGGAAAGCACAAAAGGAAAAGGCTGGAAAGTACAAAACGGAAAAGGAAAGCCTGGAAGGAAAGGAAAGCATAAAAGGAAAAGGAAAAGTGCAAAAGGAAAGTGGGACAAGTGGAAAAGGAACAGGAAACAAAGGAAGCGGTAAGCAACAGAAAGCTGAAAAGCGAAAGTGGAGAAGGAAGAGGAAAGTACAAAACGGAGAATGGAGAGGAGTGAAAGTGGAAAAGGAAAGCACAAATGGGAAAGGAAAGTAGCAAAAGGAAAAGGGAAAGTACAAAATGGAGATGGCACAAGGAAAAGGAAAGCAAGTAAAAGGACATAAGGGAAAGCACAAAACGGAAAAGGACAGTGCAAGGAAAAAGGGAAAGCACAAAATGGAAGTACATAAGGAAAGAGGAAAGCACAAAATGGAAAAGGGAAAGACAAAAGGAAGCTGGAAAGTACTAAAGGGAAAGTGCTGAGCACAAGTGGAAAGGGAAAGCACAAATGGAAAAGGGAAAGTGGAAAAGGAAAATGGAAAGCATAAAAGGGAAAGGAAAGCACAAAAGGAAAAGGGAAAGTGGAAACGGAAAGTGGAAGCTGAAAATGGAAAGGAGCATAAACGGAAAATGGAAAGCACAAAAGGAAAAGGAAAGCACAAAATGGAAAAGGAAAGCTGGAAAACTGGAAAAGGAAGCTACAAAATGGAAGCTGAGCAATAAACGGAGAGGGAGCAGCAAAAGGAAGAAGGAGCACAAGGCTCTAGGAAAGGCTAAAAGACTAAAGTGCAAAGGCAAAGTACATAAAACGGAGACTGATAAGTGGAAGAGGCGAGAGCTGCAAGGCAAAAGGAGAGTACAAGCATGGAAGAGCAGAGCATCAAAACGGGAAAGTGCTGAAAAGGAGAAGGAAAGTGGACAGGAAAGCAGCAAAAGGAGAGAGTGCCGGAGAAGCACAAAAGGAAAGGAGTCGACAAAGGGAGTGATGGAAAGTGCGAAATGGAAGCAGGAAAGTACAAAACGGAAAAGGAAAGAATACAAAAGGGAAAAGGAAAGTGCAAATATGGAAAAAGGAAAGTAGGCAAAAGGAAAAGGGAAAGTCACAAAAGGAGCAAAGGAAAGTAGCACGGAAAAAGGAAAGTACAAAATGGAAAGGGACACAGTCGGAAGAAGGACAATGGAAAGTACAAAGCGGAATGAGGAAAGTGGAAGGAGTGCAAAAATGGAGCACAAGAATGGAAAAGGAAAGCACATAAATGGAAAAGGAGCACAAAATGGAAAAGGAAAGCACAAAAGGAAAGGGCTGGAAAGGAGAAAGGGAAAAGGAAAGTGGAAAAGTAGAAAAGGGAAGTGCAAAAGGAAGTACAAAATAGAGGGAAAGTGGAAGGCAAAGTACTAAAAGGGAAGGAAAGTCACATGGGAAAAGGAAAGTACAAAATGGAAAAGGGAAAGCACAAAATGGAGAAGGGAGAAGTAGAAAAGGAGAGGAGCACAAAAGCGTAAAAGGGAAAGCACAAAGAGGAGCACAAAATGGAGAAGGAAGAGCTGGAAGTGAGCACAAAGTGGAAAAGGATAAGCACTAAAAGGAGAAGGAAAGCACAAAAGGAAAGGGGAAAGTGGAAGATGGAAAAGCAGAAAGTGGAAAATGGAAACGGAGGGAAAGCACAAAAGGAAAACACAAAACGGAGAAGTGGGAGTGGAAAAGGGAGCATCTAAAAGGAGATGATGAGAAAGCACAAAGGAAGCTGAAAGCAAAATGGAGAACTGAAAGCACAAAAGGAAAGGAAAATACAAAAGGGAAAAGGCTGAAGCACAAATGGAAAAGGAAAGTCTGACAAAAAGGAGAATGGAAAGTCTAAAGGCTGGAGAGCTACATAAAGGAAAAAGGGAAAGTGCAAAATGGAAAGGAAGGAGTGTGAGACGGAAAGGAAAACGGACAAGTGCCGCAAAAGGAGCCAAAGCAACAAAAGGAAACTGGAGCACAAATGGGAAAGGGAGTACAGTGGCCGGAAAAGGAAAGCGCGAACTGAAAAGGAAAGTAGCAAAAGGAAAAGGAGCAAACGGAGAAGGAAAGTGGAAGGAGGACAAGGAGAAGGAGCACAAAAGGAAAAAGGGAAAGCACAAAAGGGAAACGGGAAAGCGCAAAACGGAAAACCGGAATGGCAACAAACGGGAAGCCGGAAAGAGCTAGCAAAAGGGAAAAGGCAATGGAAAAGGCAAAAGGAGCACAAGATGGAGGTAGGAGGGGAGCACTAAAAGGAAAAGGGAAAGCACAAATGGAAAAGGAGAGTGAAAGGCATGGAAAACGGAAAGCAGCTAACGGAAAACGGAGAATGGCGGCAAGAGGCACAGGCATAGTAATAGAATGGAAAGCGCTAATGGGCGTGGAGAAGTATAAAATGCAGAGTGAATGAGCACAAAAGGCCAAAATGGATAGAAAGCGGATGAGCGAAAGTGGCGAGTATGAAAGTGGAAAAGGAGTAGCATGAGCACAAGAGGAAAGGAGAAGTAAAGATGGAAAGAGCGAGCGGAAAAGGGCAAGGAGTGCCACAAAAGGGAGACCGGGAGCACAAAAGGAAATGGAAAGCAATAAAACGGAAAGTGGGAAAGTGGAAAGGGAAGGGAAAGCACAAAGTCGAAAAGGAAAGCAAAAAGGAAAGTCACAAAACGGAGAAGGGAAAGGGAGGCTGGGAGCATTAGAAAGGAAAAGGGAGCTGGAAAGTAAAAAGGAGAAGGAGCTACTAAACGGAGTACGAGTGAGTGGCTGAAAAGGAAAGCACAGTGCCGAAAAGAAAGCACAGGCTGAGCGGAAAGCACAAAAGGGAACGGAGCACAAAAAGGGAAAAGGAAAGTGGAAAAGGAAAAGGAAAGTGGAGAGGGAAAAGGAAAGTGGAAAAGGAAACGGAAAGCACAAGGGAAAAGGAAAGTGGAAAAGGAAAGGAGGGAGTGCTAAGCACAGGAAAGGAAATAGCATAAAGGAGCTGAAAGGCAAGATGGAGACAGGAAAGTGGAAAAGGGAAAGCACAACGTAAGGGCATGAGCAAAGGAAAGACAGATAATAGGAAGAGCGATGAGTGCTAAAAGGGAGAGCGAATGAAAAGGAAAGGCGGTAAAAGGAGAAGGGAAAGTGAAAAAATGGAGGACTAGAAGCTGGAAAATCAAGAAGGAAAATACAAAATGGAGAATGGCTAGAAGCATTAAAAGGAAAAGAGCTGGAAGGAACTATGAAAGAGATGGAGAAGGAAAGTGGAAGGACTGGAGCACAAAAGTAGGCTGAAAGAGCAATAAAACGGATAATGAAAGTAAGAAAGGAATGAGCACAAAAGGAGAAGTGGAGCAATGAAGTGACTGGAAAAGAGAGCACAAAATGGAAAGGCAGCTGAATAGAAGAAAGGAACGGTGAAAAGCACAAAAAAAGGAAATAATGGAAGCATTAAAACGGAAAAGGAAAGTGGAGAAGGAAAAGTGATAAGTGGAAAATAAAGGGAAAGCTAAGCATAAGGGAAAGAGGAAAGCACAAAACGGAAAGGCTGGAAAGTGCGAAGAGTGAAAAGGAGAAAGTACAAAATGGAAAAGAGGTGACAATAGAAATGGAAAGATGGAAAGCAGTAAAAGGAAAGAGGAAAGAGGTGGAAAATGGAAGGTATCAAAAATGAGTATGAAAAGCACAAAGTGGAAAGTAGCTGGAGAAGCAATAAAAGGGAAAGAGTGAAAGTGGAAAGGAAAAGGAAAGCACAAAAAGGAAAAGGAGAAAGTACAAGAGGGAAAATGGGAGACGAAAATGGAAAAGGAGATAGGAAAATGGAGGCTGGAAAGCACAAATGGAGTAGGAAGTACTAAACGGAAAAGGTAAAGACAATAGGAAAGGCTGAAAGCGACAAAAGGAAAGATGGAAAGCACAAAGGAAAGCAAAAGGAAAAAGGAGAAGCTGGAAAGCACAAAGGAAGAGAGGAGTGAAAAAGGAAAGGTGAGCAAAATGGAAAGTGGAAAGTACAAAGGAGACTAGGAAAGAAAAGGATAAAAGGAAATGAGTAAGAAAGGAGAGAAAGTGAGAAAGGAAACGGAGTACAAAAGGAAGAGTGAAAGTAAAACGGAAACATGGAAAGGCATAAGGAGAGGCATTGAAAGGAAAGAAGCTGAAGGAGTTAGAAAGCAATAAAACTGGAAAGGAGAGCAAAGGATAGCAAAAGGAAAGGAAGCGCTAGAGGAAAGCGAAGCAATGGAAAGGAACAGGAAAGGAAGGTACTGAAAAGAGGAAAGGAAAATGAGAGAAGGAAAGCAAAAAGGAAAGTGCTGAAAGCACAAAAGGAGAAGGAAAGCACAGAGGAGAGGACTAGAAGGAACAAAACGGAAGAGCTGAAGGGAGATGGAAAGTAATGGAGAAGGGAATAGTGGAACGTAGAAAATGGACAAAAGTGGAGAAAGGACAAAAGGATAGCTAAAATGGAAGAGGAAAGCTGAAAAAGGAAAAGCACGAAACGAAGTAAGGAAAAGTGGAAAGTGGATAAGTGACAGTAAAAGGAAAATGGAAAGCAATAAAAGGAAAAGGAAAGTACAAAAGGAAAGGGAAAGTACAAAATGGAAAAGGGAAAGTGGAAAAGGAAAAGGACAAAAGGGAAAATACAAAATGGAGAAAGTGGAAAGTGGAAAAGGAAAGTACAAAAGGAAAAGGAAAGTACAAAAGGAAAAGGGAAAGTACAAAATGGAGAAGGGAAAGTACAAAATGGAAAAGGGAAAGCTACAAAAGGAAAATGGAAAGCACTAAAATGGAAAAGGAAAGTGCAAAGGAAAAGGGAAAAGTACAAAATGGAAAAAAGGAAAAGGAAAGTACAAAATGGAAAAGGAGAAAGTGGAAAAAGGAAAAGGAAAGTACAAAAGAAAGGGAAAGTACAAAAGGAAAAGGAAAGTACAAAATGGAAAGGAAGTGGAAAAGGAGTACAAAGGAAAAGGAGAAAGCACAAAAGGAAAAGGAAAGTACAAAACGGAGAAGGAGAAAGTGGAAAGGGAAAAGGAGCAAGTACAAAGGAGAAGGAAAGTACAAAAGGGAAAGGAAAGTGGAAAATGAGAAGGAAGTGGAAAGTCAAATGGAAGAGTACAAAATGGAAAAGGGAAAGTACAAAAGGGAAAAAGGAAAGTACAAAAGGAGAAAGGAAAGTACAAAGGAAAAGGGAAAGTACAAATGGAAAAGGAAAGTACTAAATGGAGAAGGAAAGTACAAAAGGAAGAATGAGCAAAGTGAAAGGAAAGTATAAAATGGAAAAGGAAAGGATAAAGGAAAATACAAAATGGAGAAGGAAAGTGGAAAGCGGGAAAGAGAAGGAAAAGGGAAAAGTACAAAAGGAAAAAGGAAAGTACAAAATGGAAAAGGAAAGTGGAAAAGGAAAAGGAAAGTACAAAAGGGAAAGGGAAAGTACGAAAGTGGAAAAGGAAAGTACAAAATGGAAAAGGAAAGTGGAAAGGGAAAAGTGAAAGCAAAATGGAGAAAGGAAAGTACAAAAGGGAAAGTACAAAATGGAGAGAAAGTGGAAAGTGGAAAGGAAAGTACAAAAGGAAAAGGAAAGTCAAAAAGGAAAAGGAACAGTAAAACGGAAAGGGAAAGTACAAAATGGAAAAGGGAAAGTACAAAAGGGAAAAGGAAAGTACAAAAGCGAAGGAAAGCAATGAAAGTGCAAAGAAGGAAAGTACAAAATGGAGAATGGAAAGTACAAAAGGAAAAGTACAAAAGGAAAAGGAAAGTAGAGAAGCAAAAAGGAAAGTACTAAAGGAAAAGGAAAGTACAAAAGGAAAAGGAAAGCACAAAAGGAAAAGGAAAGCACAAAATGGAAAAGGAAAGTACAAAAGGAAAAGGAAGAAGTACAAAAGGAAAAGGAAAGTGGAAAAGGGAAAAGGAAAGCACAAAAGGAAAAGGAAAGCACAAAAGGAAAGAATGGAAGGAAAGGAAAAGGAAAGTACAAAGGAAAAGGAAAGTACAAAAGGAAAAGGAAAGTAATAAAATGGAAAAGGAAAGTACAAAACTGGAAAAGGAAAGTACAAAATGGAAAAGGAAAGTACGAAAGGAAAAGGGAAAGCACAAAAGGAAGAAGGGAAAGTACAGAATGGAAAGGAAAGTACAAATGGAAAGGAAAGCGGAGAAAGGGAAAAGGAAAGTATAAAGGGAAAGGGAAAGCAAAAGGGAGAAGGAAAGTACAAAATGGAAAGGGAAAGTACAAAATGGAAAATGAAAGTACAAATGGAAAAGGGAAAGTACAAATGGAAAGGAAAGGAAAAAGGAAAGTACAAAGGAAAAGGAAAGTACAAAATGGAAAGGAAAGTGGAAAAGGAAAAGGAGGAGTACAAAAGGAAAAGGAAAGCACAAAAGGAAAAGGAAGAGTACAAAATGGAAAAGGGAAAGTGCAAAAGGAAATGGGAAAGTACAAAAGGAAAACGGAAAAAGGAAAGTACAAAATGGAAAAGGAAAGTGGAAAAGGAAAAGGGAAAGTGGTAAAGGGAAAGGAAAGTACAAAAGGAAAAGGGAAAGTACAAATGGAAAAGGAAAGTGGAAAACGGAAAAGGAAAGCACAGAATGTGAAAGGTGAAAGCACAAACGGAAAAGTGAGCTACAAAGGGCAGAGCAGAGCATGGAAACAGAGTGGCAGGAGCGGAGAGGAAAAGGAGCAGTGAAACGGAAAGGCTAAAGTGGACAATAGTGCATAAGGAGGAAAGCAATGAAAGGAGCTAAGTACGGAAAATGGAAAGTACAAAAGGGAAAAGGAAGCACAAAAGGAAAAGGGAAAGTACAAAATGGGAAAGGGAGCTGAGGGAAGGAAAGTGGAAAAGGGAAAGCACAAAATGGAAAGTCACAAAATGGATAGTGAAAGTGGAAAGGAAAGCACAAAAGGAAAGCAAGGAAAGCTACAAAGGAAAGGAGCACAAAACGGAGAGTGAGCAAAAAAGGAAAGTGCTGGAAAGCATAAAAGGGAAAAGGAAAGCATAAAAGGACTAAGTGCAGAGGAAAGAGCACAAAACGGAAGGAGCTACAAAAGGAAAAGGAAAGTACAAAATGGAAAAGGAAAGTGGAAAAAGGAAAAGGGAAAGTGCAAAGGGAAAAGGAAAGTACAAAAGGGAAAATGGAAGAGTACAAAATGGAAAAGGGAAAGTGGAGAAGGAAAAGGAAAGTACTAAAGCGAAGAGGAAAGTCAGCAAAAGCAAAAGTGACAAAAGGAAAGTACAAAATGGAGAATGGAGCAAGAAATGGAAAAAGGAAAGTACAAAGGAAAAGGAGAAGTACAAAGGAAGGAGTAAGTACAGAGGAAAGGAAAGTGGAAAAGAAAAAATGGAAAGTAGAAAATCAAAAGGGAAAATATAAAAGTGGAGTGCTGAAAGTACGAAAGGGAAAAGGAAGAGTACTAAAGGAAAAAGGAGCAAGTGAAAAGGGAGAAAGGAGAAGTAAAACGGAGAAGGAAGATGGAGGAAAGGAGAAAGCTACAAAATGGAGAAGGAAAGTACAAAGAGGAAGAGCACAAAAGGAGAAGGAAGCTGGAAAGTGCAAAATGGAGAAGGAAAGTCAATAAAAGGTGAGACAGAGGACAAGGAGCAAGTGGAAAGCGGAAAAGGAAGTAAAAGGAAAATGGAAAACGGAAAAGGAAAGGTACAAAATGGAAAAGGGAAAGTCAAAAAGGAGAAGGAAAGGAAAGGAAGCAAAGGAAAGGGAAAGTACAAAAGGAAAAGGAAAGTACAAAACGGAGAAGGAAAGCAGGAAAAGGGAAAGCTACAAAGTGGAAAGGAAAAGATACAAAAATGAAAGGGAAAGTGCTAAAAGGAAAAGTACAAAATGAGAAAGGGAAAGCGGAATAAAAGGAAAATCTAAAGGAAAAAGGAAAGTGGAAAAGGAGGAAGGAGTGCTGAAAGGAAAAAGGAAAGGAGAAAGAGGAAAGAGTATAAAATGGAGAAGGAGCAAAGTGGAAAGGAAAAGGAAGAAGGAAAGCAAGTACAAATGGAAAGGAAGAGTCTAAAAGGAAGAGCGGAAAGAAGTACAAAGGAAAAGGACAAAGTGGAAAAAGGAAAGTACAAAGTGGAGAAAGCAAAAGGGAAAGGGAAGTCTAGGAAAACAAAGGGAAGGAGTGAAAGGAAGGAAGAGTACAATGGAAGGAAAGTACGAGAAAGGAACAATAAAAGGAAAAGGAGAAAGTACAAATGGAAAGGGAGAGCTACAAAACGGAAGGAAGGGAGTACAAATGGAAAAGGAAAGTACAAAATGGAAAGGAAAGCAACAAAAGGAAAAGAGCTGGAAAGCACCAAAGGAAAAGGAAAGTACAAAATGGAGAAGGAAAGCGCAAAAGGAAAAGAGAGCAAAGGAAAGGAAAAGGGAGGAAGAAAAAGGAAAGAGCTAGGAGCATCAAAAGGAAAAGAAAAGCAACAAGAAGGTCAAAAGGGAAAGTACAAAAGTGAAAACGGAAAGCAATAAAAGGAAAAGAGAAAATGGAAAATGGAAGAAAGGAAGAGTCTGTGAAAATGGAAAAGGAAAGCATAAAAGGAGGAAGGAAGTCATAAAACGGAAAGAGGAAGGAGTGCTGAAATGAGAAGGAGGTCTAAAATGCGTAGAGCACAAAAGGAAAGGCTGAAATGCTAAAAACGGAAGATGGAAGAGGAGGTAAAGTGCTAGAAAAGTGAAAGGGATAAGCACTGGAAGTAACAGAAGAGATCAAGGAAATGGAAAAGGAAAGTGCGAAAGGAAGAGCTAAAAGGAAAGGAGTCAGAAAAGGAAAGTCGAGAAAAGGAAAGAAGAGTAAAGGAAAAGAGGAAGAAAGTCAAGGCGAAAAGGAAGGCACAGAGAGGAAGGAAAGGAGCAAAGGAAAACAGAAAAAGAGAAAAGGTCAGGCAGAAGGATAGGAGTCGAAAAAGGAAAAGGAGCAATAAGGAAAAGGAACGGAAGAAAGCACGGAAAGGAGAAAGTGGAAAGAGCACGAAAGGAAAATGGAAATGGAAAAACTGAAGAAGGAAAGTGAAAGTGCAAAAGAGCAAAGGAAAGAAGGAAGAGCACAAAAGGAACTAGTGAAAGAAAGAACAGTCTAAAGGAAAAGGAAAGTCACAAAAGGAAGCAAGGAAAGATCAAAGAAAACCGGAAAGACAAAAAAAGTGTGAAAAGGAAAAGAAAGTGGAAGGAAAGGAAAGAAGACGGAAAAGGAAAGTAAAAAGGAAAAGGAAAGTCTAAAAGGGAAAGGAAAGTGGAAAATGGAAAAAGGAAAGTGGAAAAGGAAAGGAAGTCTAAAAGGAGAAGGAGTACAAAGGGAAAGAGTCGGAGAAAAGGAGAAGATCGAAGGAGAAGGAAAGTGCATAAAAGGAGAAGAAGGAAAGTCAGTCGGGATGAGAGGAAAGATGCTAAAATGGACAAAAGGGAAAATGAGACAAAAGGAAAAGGAAAGATCAAAATGGAAAAGGGAAAGTGCAGAAGGAAAAGAGGAAAGATCAAAAAGGAAAGCGAGAAAAAGGGAAAAGTCTAAAGGAAAGGAAAGTGGAAAGGAAGAGGGAAAGTGCTAAAAGGAAAAAGGAAAGTACAAAAGGAAAAGGAAGAGTACTAAAATGGAAAAGGAGGAAAGTAGGAAAAATGGAGAATGGAAAGCACTAAAAGGAGAAAGGGAAGAATCAAAGGAAAGAGAGGGAAAGTCAAAAAACGGAAAGGGAAAAGTCGACAAAAAGGAAAAAGGAAAAGCACGAAAGGAGAAGAAAGTCAAAAGGGAAAAGGAAAGTCGAAAATGGAGAAAGGGAAAGTGGAAAATGGAAAAGGAAAGTACAAAAGGAAAGGAAAGTACAAAGGGAAAAGGAAGAGTCACAGGAAAAAGGGAGAAGTACTAAAAGGAAAGGAAAAGTATAAAATGGAAAAGGAAAGTACAAAAGGGAAAGGAAAGTACAAAGGAAAAGGGAAAGTGCAAAGGAAAAGGAGTCAAAATGGAAGGAATCAAGGGAAAGGAAAGTACAAAATGGAAAAGGAAAGTACGAAAGCGGAAAAGGAAAGTGAGGAAAAAAGGAAAAGTCTAAAAGCGGAAAAAGGAAAGTCGAAAAGGAAAAAGGGAAAGTCTAAAAGGAAAGAAGAAATAAGGGAAAAGGGAAAGTCAAAATGGAAAAAGAGAAAGTCGGAGGAAAAAGGAAGAGTGTAAAAGGAAGATGAAGTCTACAAGGAAATGGAAGAGTGGAAAGCGAAAGAGGAAAGTCTGGAAAATCGGAAAATGGAAAGTACAAAATGGAAAAGGAAAAGCACAAGGAAGTGAGGAAAAGGGAAAATCAGGGAATAAGGGAAAAGTCGAAAGCAAAGGAAAGTGAAAGAAAGTGGAAAAATGGAAAGTGGAAAGTCGAGAAAAAAGAGGAAGAGTGCTAAAAGGAAAATGAGCAAAATGGAGGCTGAAAGCAGAAAGAGACGGAAAGAGGAAAAGTACAAAAGAGAAGGAAGTACTAAAGGAAAAGGAGAGCTGAAGATGGAAAGGAAGAGCTAAAATCGGAAAGGAAGAAGGAGGAAAAAGGAAAGTCTAAGCAAAAGGAGTCAAAGGAGGAAATCAAAATGGAGACGGAAAGTGGAAAGGAAAGTGCTAAAGGAAAAAGGGAGAGAGTACAGGATGAAAAGGAAGAGTGCTAAAGGAAAGGAGAAAGTGGAGAAAAGGAAAGAAAAGGAAAGTGGACAAATGGAAAAGGAGAGAAGTCTAAAAGGAAAATGACAAAATGGAGAAGGGAAAGTGGAAAAGGGAAAGTCACAAAAGGGAAAGTGAGGAAGTAAAAATGGAGAAGGAAAGAGTCAAGATAGAAGGAAGAGTGCTAGAATGAAAGGAAAGAGAGTGAAAAAATCGGAAAGGAAAGCACAAGAAGGGAAACGGACAAAAGGAAAAGACCGAAAGGAAGCAAAAGGAAAGAAGTGGAAAGGAAAGAATTAAAGGAAAAGGAAGAAGTCGAAAATGGAAAGAAGGAAGAGATGGAAAATGGAGAAAGGAAGAGTCGAAAGCGGAAAATGGAAAAGGAAAGAATGGAAGGAGTAAAGGAAAGGAAAGCTGAGAAAAGGAAAGTGGAAAGGGAAAGAAGTAAAATGGAAAGGAAAGTACGGAAAAGGGAAAAGGAAAGGAAAGTGAAAAAACTGGAAAAGGAAAGTAGATGGAAAAGGAGCAAAAGGAGAATAAAAGGAAAGTAAGAAAAGTGGAAAGGAAAGTGAAAAAGTACAAAATGGAAGAAGGAAAGCTAAGGAAAGGAAAGAAGTGTAAAAGAAGGAGATGGAGAAAGTGAAAAGGAAAGTCGAAAATACAGAGAAGGAAAAGGAAGAATAAAATGGAGAAGGGAAGAGATGGAAAATGGAAAGAAAGTGAAAAGGAAAAGGGAAGTACAAAGGAGAGGAAAGGAAGAGTAAAAATGGAAAGGGAAAGTGGAAAGGAAAAGAGGAAAGTACTAAAGGAAAAAGGAAAGTCAAAGGGAAGAGATACAGAAAGTGGAAAAGGAAAGTCG
Organism: Oncorhynchus keta; assembly: GCF_023373465.1. NCBI lineage: Eukaryota > Metazoa > Chordata > Actinopteri > Salmoniformes > Salmonidae > Oncorhynchus > Oncorhynchus keta. Next base: position 25,260,201 of record NC_068432.1, read on the forward strand.
GAAAAGGAAAAGGAAGCTAAAAGCGAAAGAGGAAAGTACAAAAGGAAAAGTGAAAGAACAAGGGGAAAGTGAAAAAGGAAAGTAAGGAAAGGAAGTAAGGAAAAAGGAAAGAAAGTGTAAAGATGGAAGGAAAGTGCAAAATGGAAAGGAAAAGATGAAAAATGGAAGGAAGAGTCTAAAGGAAAGAGGAAAAAGCGAAAAGGGAAGAAGTACAAAATGGAAAAAGGAGAAGTACAAAAGGGAAAAAGACAAAATCGGAAAAGGGAAAGAATGGAAAAGGAAAAGTGGAAAAGAGAGGAAAGATACAAAGGGAAAAGGAAGGAAGTACAGGAAGTGAGAAAAGGAAAGCACGAAATGGAAAGGAAATCAAAGGAAACAAAATCGAAAAGTCGAAGAAGGAAAGTGGAAAAGGAAAATGGAAGTCAAGGAAAAAGGGAGTCAAAAGGAAAAAGGAAGGAAGTCGAAAGCATGGAAAGGAAAGTACAAAATGGAAAGGAAGAGTACAAAAGGAAAGAGGAAGAGTCATAAAACGGAAGGGAGAAGTGAAAAGCGAAAGGGAAGAGAAGTACAAAGTCGAAAGGGAGAAGTCAAAGGAAAGTACAAAATGGAGAAGGAAGAGATGGAAAAGGAAAGTCAGAAGGAAAAGGAGAAGCTAAAAGGAAAGGAAGAAAACGAAGGGAAAGTATAAAATGGAAAAGTAAGGGAAGTAGAAAGGAAAAATCTAAGAGAAGAGCAGTCTGGAAAGTGAAAAAGGAACTAGGAAGTGCTAGGAAAAGGAAAGTGGAAGAAGTAGAAAGGAAAAGGGAAAGTGAAAAAGGGAAGAGGGAAAGGAATAGAAAGTCAGGAAAAGGGAAAGTCAAAAGGAAAAGGAAAGTCCAAAATGGAAAAGGAAAGTGGAAAAGGAAAAAGGAAAGTAAAAAGGGAAAAGGGAAAGTACAAAAGGGAAAAGGGAAAGTACAAAATGGAAAAGGGAAAGTGTCAAAAGGGAAAAGGGAAAGTGTCAAAAGGGAAAGTATAAAAGGGAAAAGGGAAAGTACAAAAGGGAAAGGGGAAAGTGGAAAAGGGAAAAGGGAAAGTACAAAAGGGAAAAGGGAAAGTACAAAAGGGAAAAGGAAAAGTACAAAATGGAAAATACAAAATGGAGAAGGGAAAGTGGAAAAGGGAAAGTACAAAAGGGAGAAGGGAAAGTACAAAAGGGAAAGGGAAAGTACAAAATGGAAAAGGGAAAGTGGAAAAGGGAAAAGGGAGGGTGGAAAAGGGAAAAGGGAAAGTGGAAAAGGGAAAAGGGAAAGTACAAAAGGGAAAGTACAAAAGGGAAAAGGGAAAGTACAAAAGGGAAAAGGGAAAATACAAAATGGAGAAGGGAAAGTGGAAAAGGGAAAAGGGAAAGTGAGAAGGAAAATAGGAAGAAGGAAAGTACAAAAGGGAAAATGGAAAATGGAAAGGAAAGTGGAAAAGGAAAGTAAAAAGGAAAAAGGAAAGTACAAAATGGAAAAGGGAAAGTACAAAATGGAAAAGGGAAAGTACAAAATGGAAAAGGGAAAGTACAAAATGGAAAAGGGAAAGTACAAAATGGAAAAGGGAAAGTACAAAAGGGAAAGTACAAAAGGGAAAGTACAAAAGGGAAAAGGGAAAGTACAAAAGGGAAAGTACAAAAGGGAAAAGGGAAAATACAAAATGGAAAAGGGAAAGTACAAAAGGGAAAGTACAAAATGGAAAAGGGAAAGTACAAAAGGGAAAAGGGAAAATACAAAATGGAGAAGGGAAAGTACAAAATGGAAAAGGGAAAGTACAAAATGGAAAAGGGAAAGTTCAAAATGGAGAAGGGAAAGTACAAAAGGGAAAAGGGAAAGTAGAAAAGGGAAAGTACAAAAGCTAAAAGGGAAAGTACAAAATGGAAAAGGGAAAGTACAAAAGGGAAAAGGGAAAATACAAAATGGAGAAGGGAAAGTGGAAAAGGGAAAAGGGAAAAGGGAAAGTACAAAATGGAGAAGGGAAAGTACAAAATGGAGAAGGGAAAGTACAAAATGGAAAAGGGAAAATAAATAAACAGTTTCCACCTAATTTTGTGGGCAGTGTGCATATAGTCTGTCTTCTCTTGAGAACCAGCTCTGCCTACGGAGGCCTCTCTCAATAACAAGGCTATCCTCACTGAATCTGTACATAGTCAAAGCTTTCCTTCATTTTGGGTCATTCACAGTAGTCAGGTATTCTGCCACTGTATAGTTTCTGTTAATTCCAGTTTGCTCTGATTTTTGGTTCATTCTTTCCAATGTGTCAAGTAATTATCTTTTTGTTTTCTCATGATTTGGTTGGGTCTAATTGTGCTGCTGCCCTGGGGCTCTGTGGGCACCAGGACCAGCTTGCTTAGGGGGCTCTTCTTCAGGTTAATGTTTCTGTAGGTGATAGCTTTGTTATGGAAGGCTTGGGAATCGCTTCCTTTAAGGTCTCTTTTCTGGATTTTGACAATTAGTGGTTATCGTCTATATGTATATATATATATATATATATATATATACATACATATATACATACATATATATATACAGATATATATATATATATATATATATAGGACGATAACACATACATTACACACACACATTGACACATACATTACACACACAACACCATATACACACACGATCACACACACACACACACACATTACCGCACGCACGCACGCGGCACGTACGCACACACACACACACACACACACACGTGCACGCACGCACGCACGCACGCATGCATGGCTGTACATACATTATTGGTGGACGATAACCACTAATTGTCAAAATCCAGAAATGAGACCTTTAAAGGAACATCTCTCTCTCTTCAAATTAAGGGCTGTATTCGACCAGATGTACTACTGTAGCATAACAGTAACGTTCTAATGAGGTCTGCTCTTCTCTCTCTAGGCCTGTTTGCATGCTGAGCTGAACTAACTGGTCATTGATATTCATATCTGGTTTCTGCTGGACCAAGGTGATGATGTCCCGTTTAATGACCCCAACATTATAATCAGGTCTCATCACTGTATGGTTCCAGACCGAACGGTTGCCGTGGCAACAGCCAGTCTACACACACAACGTTGTATCACTGTGGAACATTTATGACTGGATGAACTGTAGATCAAGTGTCTATCCATGATATTCCTTTGGGGAATAATAGGAGGATAGTGACCCTTTGTTACATGAACACTTACAGAAATAGACTTACAATTTGCATTTTCATGTCAATCAATGGAAAGAAATGACCTTTCATCAGATAAGGTCAAGGGTTCGTTGATCTTTCTGTCTGAACAGTGAGGATGAATAGTGTCTGAGTTCAACAGTGGGCGGAATGAGGGAGAAGGAATGGAGAAAGTGAACAGGAATGGAGGAAGGGAGGGAAATGGAAGAATACACTGAATATTACCGTGAGTTAGCTGAATGTTGACATAGATGGAGTCCTTGTCTATAATTCCCACTGCTGATGAACATACTGCAGAGTGCTAAGAATGATTTATTGTTTAGAAGGATGGCCTTGATACATTTGGTTCATGACACAAACACAAGCTACATTTTATTGTGACACAGCCATAGGGCCAATCCAGAGAACAGGATGTGATGTAAATACAAAGGTCGATATCCACAGTGTCTTCAGAAAGTGTTCACACCACTTAGTTTTCTCCACGTTTTGTTGTGTTACAGCCTGATTTTAAAATGCATTCAATTGAGAATTTGTGTCACTTATATTCACCCAGTTCCCCATAATGTCAAATGGAATTTTGCTGATTGAAATTTTTTATTTTTTATTTTTATTTATTTCACCTTTATTTAACCAGGTAGGCTAGTTGAGAACAAGTTCTCATTTGCAACTGCGACCTGGCCAAGATAAAGCATAGCAGTGTGAACAGACAACACAGAGTTACACATGGAGTAAACAATTAGCAAGTCAATAACACAGTAGAAAAAAATGGGCAGTCTATATACAATGTGTGCAAAAGGCATGAGGAGGTAGGCGAATAATACAATTTTGCAGATTAACACTGGAGTGATAAATGATCAGATGGGCATGTACAGGTAGAGATATTGGTGTGCAAAAGAGCAGAAAAGTAAATAAATAAAAACAGTATAAAAACAGTATGGGAATGAGGTAGGTGAAAAAGGGTGAGCTATTTACCTATAGACTATGTACAGCTGCAGCGATCGGTTAGCTGCTCGGATAGCTGATGTTTGAAGTTGGTGAGGGAGATAAAAGTCTCCAACTTCAGCGATTTTACAGTCGTTCCAGTCACAGGCAGCAGAGTACTGGAGCGAAAGGCGGCCAAATGAGGTGTTGGCTTTAGGGATGATCAGTGAGATACACCTGCTGGAGCGCGTGCTACGGATGGGTGTTGCCATCGTGACCAGTGAACTGAGATAAGGCGGAGCTTTACCTAGCATGGACTTGTAAATGACCTGGAGCCAGTGGGTCTGGCGACGAATATGTAGTGAGGGCCAGCCGACTAGAGCATACAAGTCGCAGTGGTGGGTGGTATAAGGTGCTTTAGTGACAAAACGGATGGCACTGTGATAGACTGCATCCAGTTTGCTGAGTAGAGTGTTGGAAGCCATTTTGTAGATGACATCGCCGAGTCGAGGATCGGTAGGATAGTCAGTTTTACTAGGGTAAGCTTGGCAGCGTGAGTGAAGGAGGCTTTGTTGCGGAATAGAAAGCCGACTCTGGATTTGATTTTTGATTGGAGATGTTTGATGTGAGTCTGGAAGGAGAGTTTGCAGTCTAGCCAGACACCTAGGTACTTATAGATGTCCACATATTCAAGGTTGGAACCATCCAGGGTGGTGATGCTAGTCGGGCATGCGGGTGCAGGCAGCGATCGGTTGAAAAGCATGCATTTGGTTTTACTCGCGTTTAAGAGCAGTTGGAGGCCACGGAAGGAGTGCTGTATGGCATTGAAGCTCGTTTGGAGGTTTGATAGCACAGTGTCCAATGACGGGCCGAAAGTATATAGAATGGTGTCGTCTGCGTAGAGGTGGATCAGGGAATCGCCCGCAGCAAGAGCAACATCATTGATATATACAGAGAAAGAGTCGGCCCGAGAATTGAACCCTGTGGCACCCCCATAGAGACTGCCAGAGGACCGGACAGCATGCCCTCTGATTTGACACACTGAACTCTGTCTGCAAAGTAATTGGTGAACCAGGCAAGGCAGTCATCCGAAAAACCGAGGCTGTTGAGTCTGCCGATAAGAATTTGGTGATTGACAGAGTCGAAAGCCTTGGCGAGGTCGATGAAGACGGCTGCACAGTACTGTCTTTTATCGATGGCGGTTATGATATCATTTAGTACCTTGAGTGTGGCTGAGGTGCACCCGTGACCGGCTCGGAAACCAGATTGCACAGCGGAGAAGGTACGGTGGGATTCGAGATGGTCAGTGACCTGTTTGTTGACTTGGCTTTCGAAGACCTTAGATAGGCAGGGCAGGATGGATATAGGTCTATAGCAGTTTGGGTCCAGGGTGTCTCCTCCTTTGAAGAGGGGATGACTGCGGCAGCTTTCCAATCCTTGGGGATCTCAGACGATATGAAAGAGAGGTTGAACAGGCTGGTAATAGGGGTTGCGACAATGGCGGCAGATAGTTTCAGAAATAGCGGGTCCAGATTGTCAAGCCCAGCTGATTTGTACGGGTCCAGGTTTTGCAGCTCTTTCAGAACATCTGCTATCTGGATTTGGGTAAGGAGAACCTGGAGAGGCTTGGGTGAGGAACTACGGGGCGGAGCTGTTGGCCGAGGTTGGAGTAGCCAGGCGGAAGGCATGGCCAGCCGTTGAAGTGCTTATTGAAGTTTTCGATAATCATGGATTTATCGGTGGAGACCGTGTTTCCTAGCCTCAGTGCAGTGGGCAGCTGGGAGGAGGTGCTCTTGTTCTCCATGGACTTCACAGTGTCCCAGAACTTTTTGGAGTTGGAGCTACAGGATGCAAACTTCTGCCTGAAGAAGCTGGCCTTAGCTTTCCTGACTGACTGCGTGTATTGGTTCCTGACTTCCCTGAACAGTTGCATATCACGGGGGCTATTCGATGCTATTGCAGTCCGCCACAGGATGTTTTTGTGCTGGTCGAGGGCAGTCAGGTCTGGAGTGAACCAAGGGCTGTATCTGTTCTTGGTTCTGCATTTTTGAACGGAGCATGCTTATCCAAAATGGTGAGGAAGTTACTTTTAAAGAATGACCAGGCATCCTCAACTGACGGGATGAGGTCAATGTCCTTCCAGGATACACGGGCCAGGTCGATTAGAGCGTTGTTTGATATAATAGAAATTAAAAGCTGAAATATCGATAAGAGTCGATAAGCATTTAACCCTTTTAAGCCTAAATAAGTTCAAGAGTAAAAACAATGTATGTGCTTAACAAGTCACATAATAAGTTGCATGGACTCATTCTGTGTTCAATAATAGTGGTTAATATGATTTTGGAATGACTACCCCATCCCAGTACCCCACACATACAATTATCTGTAAGGTCCCGCAATCGAGTAATGAATTTTAAGCACAGATTCAACCACAAAGAGCTGGAAGGTTTTCAGTGCCTCACAAAGAACGGCACCAAATGGAAGATGTGAAAAAAACTGTGAATATCCCTTTGAGCAAGTTATTAATTAGGCTTTGTAGGGTGTATCAATACACCCAGTCACTACAAAGATACAGGCGTCCTTCTTGCTATTCTTGCTATGTAACTACTGTGAAGAAAAGAAAGAGAAGTGCCTTGTATGTCAAGTGTGAGTTTAATGGTTGTGATGTAAGTAAAGTGAAGATGGATCAACAACATTGAAGTTACTCCACAATACTAACCTAAATGACAGAGTAAAAAGAAGGAAGCCTGTACAGAATACAAATATCCCAAAACATGCATCCTGTTTGCAACAAGGCACTTAAGTAATACTGCAAAAACAATTAACTTTGTGTCCTGAATACAAAGCGTTATGTTGGGGGCAAATCCAACAAAGTACATCACTGAGTGCCACTCTCCATACTTCCAAGCAGGGTGGAGTCTGCTTCCTAGAGGGAAACCTGGTTCAGTCTGCTTTTCAGCAGACACTGGAGACAAATTCACCTTTCAGCAGGACAATAATCTAAAACACAAGGCCAAATCTACCAGATCAAATATTGCTTATCAAGACAACATTGAATGTTCCTGAGTGGCCTAGTTACAGTTTTGAGTTAAATCGACTTGAAAATCTATGGCAAGACTTGAAAATGGCTTTCTAGAAATGATCAACAACCACCAGGGCTTGAATATATTTAAACAAATAATAATCGGCATATATTTTACAATCCAGATGTGCAATACTCTTAGAGACTTACCTCAAAGACTGACACCTGTAATCACAGCCAATGGTGATTCTAACGTGTATTTTCTCAGGGGTGAGATACTTATCTAATCCAGGGTATACTGTATTACTATTTCATTTTCCATTCATTTTTTATAAATGTTAGAATTTTTCATCTACTTTGACAGAGTATTTTGTGTAGATTTGTTTACCAAAAATGACAATAAAATCCATTTGAATCCCACTTTGTAACACAGCAAAGTGTTGGAAAAGTAAAGAGGTGTGAATACTTTGAAGGCAATGTATTTGTATTTGTTATTCTA